>NW_002987371.1:992206-1049136 GCF_000006295.1 Pediculus humanus corporis
AGTTTGGCTAATTGAAATTTTTTTTTTTATAAAACGTTTTATCAGCAATTTTTCTTTCATCATTTAAAATACAAAATAATAATAATAATAATAATAATAAATAAATAAATAATTTTTTGTTTTTTTGCTTGAACGGCTGATTTTCGATGTCGTGTTTATGATAATAATAATAATAATAATAATGATAATGATAATAAAATGAAAAAAATTTTAAATCATATATATAAATCGAAAAATATTTTTTAATTTCCGCTGAAATTGCAATTGCATCATTTAAAACGACGAAATTAATTTTTTTTTTTTTTTTTTTTTTGTTAAATCGAAAGCAGACGATTTTTTTTTTTGATTCGTGAAAAAAAAAATGAAACGAAAGATGCGTACATATGCGTAAGAGTTCCTTGGGGAAGGGGGAGAGAGCAAACGCGTCGTGATAAATGCGGGAATCCTTCAGCCTTTTTTTTTTTTTTTTTGTTTACAATTATGCGGGTATAATTTTATTAATAACCCCAAAAAAATTTCGTCTGCTTTTCATTCGAAACGAACGAATTTAAAAAAAAAAAAAAAAAAAAAAAAAAACATGAACGCCCCCCCGGGGGGAAAATTGTCGATTGGCGCCAACGGTCACGTGTTCGAGCACGTTCGGGAAAAAAAAAAAATCGCCTCGAAAAAATTGAAAACTCATACAATACAAAAAAAAAAATTGCTGATAATTAATTTACATATAGGAAATATTGATTTTATTATTATTATTATTATTATTATTATTAAACAACCGTTTCCGATGATGATGATGATGATGATTATGACGAAAAATCCTTTGAAATGAAAAAAATTCTCGGAATGAATCCATTATTTCTTTGAAAATAATAAATTTTTTTTTTTTTTTTTTTTTTTTTTGTGCGAGGTTTTGTTAAATTCATGAATGACTGTTGTGAACGAACGGTTTTATTTTATTGTTTTTTTTTTTTTTTTTTTTTTCGATTAGGTTGTTTGTTTGTTTGTTGTTGACAATGTTGTGTCGTCTTCTTTGTTTATGTTGTTACGATTTTGATCGAATTCTTTTTTGTAAATCCGTAAATGTAGGCTCTTCATACGGGTCGGAGTCGACGGATGAGATGGATTTCATTTCATTTCCTTTTTCGACTGTTTTTTAATACTGGTATCATTATTATTATTATTGTTGTTGTTGTTGTCGTTGTTGTTGTCGTTGTCGTTGTTGTTGTTTTTGTTGTTGTTGTCGTTGTTGTTGTTTTTGTTGATGTTGTCGTTGTTGTTGTTGCTGTTGTCGTTGTTGTTGTTGTTATTGTTACCGTTGTTGTTGTTGTCGTTGTTAAATTCAAAAACTTTTTTTTTTCTTTTGTCTTCCAAATGAGTAACAGGTTTTTTTAAATTTTTGTTGTATTTTTTGCATTTGCTCAAGACCTGATAAAATCAAAAGTTGTTAAATAATAATAATAATAATAATAATAATAATAATAAAAATAATAATAATGAGTAAGTTAAACAGGAATTGGATGTATAATTGATAATGTGGCGGGGGAAAAGGTATTCAGGTTCGTTCCTTCCGTTCCGATTCTCTCTCTCTCTCTTTCTCTCTCCAGTTATTACAGTTATGTATTTATTTATTTATTTTTCCAAGAACGATAATTTTTTTTTTTAAACGCTTCGTAAACGATCGAACGATTGATTGATTGATTGAATGATTTAAAATAAGAGACTGAAGGGGGAGAGTCTGAGTACGTTCGGGTAAAGTTCCAGGTATCGATAAGTTAAAAAAATTTATTAAATTTTTTATTTTTATGTACGTGAATAATGGTTGTGTGTGTGTGTAGTTACCGTTTCACTTTTTTTATTGTTTTTCGAAACCGTGAGAGGTGAATAAAATAATAATAATAATAATAATAATAATAATAATAATAATAAAAAGAAAAATGGCTGCCGGTTACGTTTCTTTTATATCAATTCTACTACTGATTGTACACGACTCTCGCCATATAAAAAAAAAATTTTTTCCCCTTTATTTTATATTTGTTTTTCGTTTTGCACAAACAAAAAAAAAAAAAAGAAAACCTTCTTGAAATTCTCGACTCGTAATCTTTAGACGCTCCCAGGTGATGATGATAATGATGATGATAATAATAATAATGATGACGACGATGAAAAATCCTCGCATGTTGTTGGTTTGTTGGAAACGACAAAAAAAAAAAAAAAAAAAAAAAAATATTTGTGGATATTTTTTGGCGATGAGTTAATTCGATACGATATCGTTTCCAGTACTTTGTCTCGTACTGGAATTCCAATTTTTTGGAACTTTGTCAACAAAATAAAATAAAAATATTTGGAGAAAAAAAAAAAAAAAATTTGTAGGAAAAAAAAAACACAAAAACACAAAAATTCTCACGTGCGTTTTCGTCCGTGCCTGATTTTGACGAATTTATTAACATTTGTTAATAATTTTATTTATTTATTATTATTATTATTATTATTATTATTATTATTATTATTATTATTATTATTATTATTATTATTATTCAGTTGTCCGTTCGTTTCGTCAGCGATTTTAGTTGTTTTTCAATTTGAATTTTTTTTTCTTCTTTTTCTTCTTCTTCTTGGTAAATTTGCAAAGTAGGTCATTACTAAATTTTTTTTTTTTTTATTTATGATTTTACCTCGGCTGTTACTACTACTTTCACTGGAAATTTATTTTTTTTCGTACGTGAGCGAGTGCGTGCGGGTGCGCATGCGCGAAAAGAAAATTTCAAAAGGAAATGAAAATGTCTTGTAAAAAACATTGCTGAGCAAAAAAAAAAAAAAAAAAATTTTTTTTTTTGGTATTTATTTCGTTAACCTTACTCGATCGAAAGCTGTCAAGGTTTTTTCGTTTCCTTTTCCGCCCTTGCCCCCCTTCCTCCCTCCCGCGCCCCCCAGATTTTTATTACGCGTGATATTATAAAGTGTCGGTTGTGATAATATTGATAATAAGTACAGGTAAAGGATTTGTAGCGTTTCATGATTTTTTTTTTTTTTCTTTTCAAAGGTAGAAGAAGAAGAAAACGTTTTTTCCGTTACGGAAATTCCTGGGGAAGGGGGAGGGGAGCTGCCACTCGTTTTTAATATCATTATCATTTTTCATAATTTTTTTTTTTTTTGTTTTGTTTTTCCAGGTCGTTTTATCCGCTTGCAGTACGTATTTCGATAAGATATTTTCCGAACACGAGGAAAAAGATCCGGTAGTCATATTGAAAGACGTTAAATTCGTCGATATAAAAGCTCTCGTTGAATTTATGTACAAAGGAGAAATCAACGTGGAAAATGTGAGTAAGAATTTTCCTTACTTTTTTCCTACATGTCTAATGTTGTCATGTAGTTTAATGCGTTTCATGAGTTCATGCAAAAGTTTCCCCACTAGAACCTGGTGGGAAATCGACAAAGTTTTCCTTTCCCTCCCCTTCCCTTCTCCCTCCTTGCCTCCCCTACCCGCGCTTCTCCCCGCCCCCCCTCATCATCACATCGATTTCGCAAATTTGAAAAACCGAACGTGTCGAGAGAAAGTTAACCTTTTCCTTTTTTTTCTATGGTTCGAACCTTGACCCTTTTGATCATTAAAAAGTCTGTGCGTGAATGTTATTCACGTCGTCGTCGCCCACAATTTATTTCACGTCTATAAATAATAATAATAATAGTAATGACGAGTAATGACGTCGCTCCTCACTTACTCGTCACTCATGATGTCATCAATTTAATTTCAGTCTCATTTAACGTCGCTATTAAAAACGGCGGAAGAACTTAAAATAAAAGGTTTGGCGGATGTTTCCGGTAAAACGATTCCCAAAGACGACGACGACGACGACGACGCCGAAGAAAATGATTCCATCACTTTCGGTTCGTCATCTCTCGCATTGCAATCCCGTGACGATGAGAGGAGCAACGATGTCAAACATGCTGCTGCGGAACAAATCGGGGATTACGATGACATGTTCACGCCGACCATCGTCGAAGGTGCACATTCCATAAATGTGAGAAAGATTTTACATATATATATATATATATGCATATTTCATTATTATTATTATTATTTTGAAAAATTATCGATCGGACTTTGTTCTACAGGAGGGAAGTGATAACGAAGATGAAAACATGGAGAAAAAAGACGAAGAAATGGAGGATGCCAACGAGTACATGGATTCAGCAAACGAACAAAGTTTTTCCACGTTAATAACGCAACTTTCGGATCATCCGTTACAGGTACGAAAAGGTCAAATCAAGGTCAAAAGGTTTTTTTTTAATAAATTTTTTAAAAATTTTTTCTGGTTTTTCCGGTAGGATTTTCAAAACGATGACAATAACGAAAGAAATTCAGAGCACGATAATTCCGAGACGACGTCAAATTTAGCATTGCAATTTCCCGATGTGATAAAAATGAACGATTATTTGACGACGGGAAGGAGGCAACAATTTTGGGAAGAACCTTTCACCCGAAGACTAATGGAAGCCATAAAAAACAAAGAAATAGAAATGAAAGCCGCCGCCGAACTCATGGGAGTCTCCTACGGCACACTCTACGGTCGCTACAGGGATGCGTACGGGTGTTTGAAGCATCCATACAGAACGAAAGAATTTTGGGCGGAACAAGGGCCCGCGGACATATTGGCCAAACTACAGAAAAAAGAAATAACGCTTTTCAGAGCGGCGGAAATGTTGAACGTAACAGTCACGACGTTGGCAAATTATCTAACGACTCTTCGTCACGAAAAGGAAAACAAAAACGAAAACGAAGAAAACCATGAAAAAGAAGAATCCGAGGATAACGTGGAAGAAGAAGATGACGAAGAAATGGACGTGAACGATTCTTTAGACGTTTTCGATGAAAATAAACCGGTAAGTGTGTTTGTCTGTTTGTTTGTTTGTTGAAAATCCGGTTGCATGGTATTCGCGCACGCGCACACGTGCACGCACCCACCACAAGTCTAAGGATACATTCGTATTCTGTTATTGTTTGTTTGTACACGCCAAGGTTACGAAAACTACTCTCACTCTCTCTCTCTCTCTCTCTCTCTCTCTCTCTCCCTCTCTCTCTCTCTCTCTCTCTCCCTCTCTCTCTCTCTTTCTCTCTCTCTCTCCCTCTCTCCCTCCCTCTCTCTCTCTCTCTCTCTCCCTCTTTCTAAAAAGCCAACCGGTTTTTTAATATATGAAAATTTTTTTTTTTTTTTTATTATTAACTCGTATTTAAAAAATTAATAATAATAATAATAATAATAATCCTTGCCCGAAACAAACAAACAAACAACAACAAACGACGTGGTACGTTTGTTTGTCTATACGATAATAATAATAATCAGGTTTTGTTTTATTTTTTTTTGAATTTCATTCCTCAGATACCCTCCAAAGATGCGCAGCAATCGAATAATAATAATAATAACAACAATAACAATTCGAGCATGATGAACGCCGAAGATGAAGATGAAGATTCGAGATCGACAAGCACAATGTTGGATCGTTCGGACGAAGATTATCCATGAACAAATGCCGGGAGAATCAAACAACAGAAACAACCAAACAAACAAACAAGCGAACAAACAAACGCTTGACATATTCCGTTTTTTTCGGTTACTGTACGAAAACAATCAATCATATCTTATACATAAGAAAATTCCATTTTGTTTCCGTATACGCGATACGTTATTATCATCATTATCATCATCATCATCATTATTATTACTATTTATACGTTTGAGTGTGATAGAAATAAATTTTTTTTTTTTTTTTTAAATGAATTTTTTATACGAATCGTAATTATTATTATTATTATTATTATTATTATTTGTTGTCGAGACGTACTAAAATTAGAAAATTAATTAATTAATAATAATAATAATAATGATGATGATGATGATGACGTGTTTATCAAAGTCTCGGGGTTTTTAGTTTTTTGTACTAAAATAAATAAATAAATAAATAAAAGAGAAAATTGTGGTGTGTTGGATGGACTACTACTACTACGCACATACTTAGTTAAATCAATGAATGAATGAATGATTGAATGAGCGGTTGAATGAATGAATGGGTTGAATAATGAATAATGAATAAATAGTCACTTTTATATATACGTTTGTTATTAAAACGTTGATAAATGATACCATTGCGACGATACACGTAATCAATTTTTTTTTTATTAAGTAATTTAATAAATAAATAAATAAATGTAATGATGATAATAATAATGATAATAATAGTGTAAGAGAGAGAGAGAATAAAAGAAAAGAAAATTTAGGAAATTTTTTAAATAAATAAATAATGATGACAGTGATAGTAGTAAATAATAATAATAATAAATGAAATTGTTTTTTTATTTATTTTATCATCATCGTTATTAATATTATTATTATTATTATTATTATTAATAAATTATTAGGTTATTTTTTTAATTATACAAATAAATAAATAAATTAATAAATGAATTAAAGAGAGGCTCGTCAAGTCAGTATATCCGGTTTTTTTTTTTTAAATATTTTTTGTTATTAATAAATAAAATTAATTATTAATGAAATAAATAAATAAAGAAAGAGAGAGAGAGAGAAATTAGATAAATTTTATATTAATCGATTGATTTTAATCGATTTAACTTAATCAATTAGTAAAATTTTTGTAAAGAGAGATAGGAAGAGTGAGTGAGGGAGAGAGATAGAAAAAAAATTATTTTTTATTATTATTATTAAAATCCGTGACGTAATTTAAAAAAAAAAAAGGGATATTATATTTTATTTAAATAAATTATAGAGATAAGAATATCATTAAACAAACAAAGAAACAACCAAACAAACATTAAAATAAATATAGATATATATTAAAACGGTTAATAATGAAATAAATAAATTATACATTTATCAATCGACGACTTTATTATTATTTCTATTAAAAAAATTTATTAATTATTATTATTATCAATAAAAAAAGACAAATTTATATTTATATATATAGTATATATTATATTATTATATAATATAAAAATCAAATAATTAATTAGTCACTTTAAAAAAAAAAAAAATTTTTTATGTACATAACATATATATATATATTATATATAATAAATGAATTGAAATTAAAAAAAAAAAAAAAAAAACGCTTTCTGTGATTGAAATTATTATTATTATTATTAATGTTTTTTTTTATACAAAATAATATTATAAAAAGAAATCAAAATTTTTTATTTTTATTTTACCTTCGATAGTATATTATTATTTTTATTAAATAAATAAATAAATAAAATTTTTTTAGTTATACGAATTTTATATACATAAAAAAAAAAAAGAAAAAATAAAATCGAATTAATTTATTATTATTATTATTATTATTGTTGCTGTTGCTGGTGCAGCAAACGGAAACGATTTCGATATCGATGAGATGTAATAATAATAATAATAATAATAATAATAATAATAATAATAATAATAATAATAATAATAATAATAATAATAATAGGATTATTGATGTAATTTTATTACGAGAATGAAATGTTTTTTTTCATGCAGGGTTTTTTCTAATATAAATCATTATTATTATTATTAATAATTTTTTAAATGTAAATAATTTTTTTGATTTTGGTATTAAATAATGTAATAATAATAATAATAATGATGGTAATGATGATGTCAATGATGATAGTTTAGGAGAGATGTTGAATGTACCGACGGAATGAAGTGCGACATAATAATTATAATAAGAAAGAATATTTATAAATAAATAAATAAATAATGAAATTAATAATAATAATAATGATGATGATGATGATGATAATGATAACGATAGTTTAATTATTAATAAAAGCGCGAACGCAAAGCCGCGATGATACTTTTTTTTATTACATAAAATTTTTATTTTTTTTTTTATAGGTGGAATTATTATTATTATTATCGTCATTATCATCATCATCATTATTAATATTAATATTTTAGAAAATTGATTTTTTTTTTTTCTAATTACACGACGCTCTTAAATGTGCCTTTAAACGAGAGAAAAAAAAAAAAATTTTTTTTAAATTGAATTTGTTTTTGTTTGTATTATTATTATCGTTTTAGTCGTCGTCGTCGTCGTCGTTTGTTGTTTGTAGTCGTATGAACAACAACAAACCAACCATATAGTAAGTTCGAGTTTTTTTTTAATATATATATATAATTAGACTCTCTATTTTTAGACAATGTGTATGTATTCAATTAATTATTTTGTCGTTTCCGACGTTCGACGTCACTTTATATCATTATTATTATTATTATTAATATTATTATTATTACTGTGATGACGGCACAAAAAATCATCATCATAATTATCATTATTATTATTAATAGAATTTTACGATGATGTTGATGAAACAAATAAATAAATAAATAAATAAAATGTTTCCTATTATTTAAAAAAAAATTATTATTATTATTATTATTATTATTATTATTATTATTATTATTATTATTATTATTAATATAGAATTAAATACACGGTGATAATAATATTATTTCAGTTGTTGTTATTAAAAAATTGAGCAAGGAGAGAAAAAGAGAAAGAAAGAAAGAGAAAGAGAGAGAGAGAGAGAGAGAGAGAGATCTGACCAAAAATTATTATTAATTAAATATATATATATATATATTTTAATAATTGTAATAATATATAAATTATAATAATAATAATAATACTAGTAAATAACTGTATTTGATTGAATCATTATTATCATTATTATTTAATGATAATAATAATAATTAATTAAAAAAAAAAGAAAAAAAAAACCGGTTGTTGATGAATATAAAAAAAATGATAATAATAATATTTAAAAGTGACAATAAACGGCCTTATCGATAATAATAATAATGATGATGATGGATAAATAAACCAAAAAAAATTTGTAATTTGTTGTAGTAATAATAATAATAATAATAATATAAACGCGATGAATTTTTTTATTAAAAAATAAAAAGAGAAAAAAAAAGAAAAAGAGAAAAATATATTTATATAAATAATTTATTTATTTATTAATGTTTATGTTAATGTTTGTAAATGGAAATTTGTTCCTTTGAATTTTTTTTCTGATTTATTCCTTTGGGAATTAATTATGGAAATGAGAAAAAATTTCATGGAGTTTATCAATGATAAGAAATCTTTGATAAGAAATTTCATTGAAACAAATCAATGACAATATCCAGGGACAGAGGAAAAAAATTTTTTCTTTATAATCCATCACGTTTGTTTCATTTAAATTTTTTGATAACGTTATCATCGATTCGGTCGGTACTGGAAAAACAAGAAAAAAAGAAAAAAATTTTTCTCCAGAAAAATTTAAAAACCGGAAGTTGATGGTATTGAAAAACTTACGACACGTTAAATCCGTATAAAAACAAGTCGTGTGTTGTGATAACAAATTTTCATCATCACGGGAAATAATTATTTTATAATATCCTCGTCCGTAATTTAATATAACCGGAAATGACGTCAAACGTTCATCATATTCTATATAAAAATGACTGTCGTTAAATTTAATATATTTCGTTATGTTTAAACTGAAAATAAATTTTAACAAATAATCAATTTATTTTAAATTTCGACATTTTTTCTCTTATTATTATCAAATCGAAAACAAACAAACAAACAGACAACAACCAAATACTTACATTGTCGGATTTAATTCTTTAAAATTTTTAACGGACGATAAATAATTAAAAACTTTCGCGTTTTCATCTTTTAATTTTAACGTGGCATTAAAAACTATAATTTTTTTTACAGGATAAAATAATAATAATAATAATAATAATATTAAAAAATAATTTTTCATTATTACTTTATAATAATAATAATAATAATAAACAAATGTTATCTCGTTTGTCGTTTTTTATCGAATGATTTTCAAAAAAAAAAAAAATTCAACATTTAAATTATTTTAAAAAAATCTTTCTCATGATTTATTCAGATGGAATAAATTTTAAATTTAAAAACCTTTTTTACATTTCTGAACACGGTCCTGATAATCATCATTATCAACACCACGATTTATCAAGTTTGCATTTTCCAATAAACCAAAGATACATAAATCTATTTTCCGGTGTATATTTTTCCATATTTAAATTATCAATTTTTAATCCTTGAGAATTCTACGGGAGAAGAAAAAACCGTTAAATATTGATTTGACAGGAAATGACGTCATTAATTAAAAAAAAAAATCATTTACTGACTATTTTCGGTGGAAATATTCTTTTGTAATCGATTTTGTTCGTATGTTCCAAATATGCGCTTTTTAATATTTTTATATTTCTGTCGGTTAAACAGTGTTTGCATAGGGTGCAATGTGAGGGACCGCACGTGTCGCACTCTAGGCTGTTGGTACATTCATCTCGAAATACCATCAAACTCTTTTCAGGTACTTCCATGTGTTCTTCTTCGTTCGTTCTTTAAAACATAAAAAACAATTCAATTTGTTTCCTCCTCCTCCTTCTCCTCCTCATCTTTTCCATCTCTCACCTTGGTGTTAAATATTCCGTACGTTTTCCGATACCAACGAGTGAAAATAAACCGTATAAAACATTTTCGTACAATTGTTTGTTCGGAGGAAAATGATCAGACGATAAATTCGGCGACATGTTTGCTTCCATAAGGTAAACATTTAAATCCGAATCCAATATGAAATCGAAACGTGACATTTCGAAAAAATTTCCATCATTTTTAAATCTTTTAGTTATTCTTAATATTTTTTCTTCTTTTTCTAAAAAAACCGACGCTATAGAATTTTCTATTTGATTCCATACCTTGGATGGATTTTTACCTTGAAAAACAAATTTCAACTCTCTATTACGTATATACTACGTCACGCGTGACGTCACAAAGATAAACTCCATTACCTATTTTTTTTATGTACGCGTTAAGAGTTTCTTTCATTCCGAATTTTCTTTCGTTGTAGGATTTTTTCAAAGATGGCATTTTCCATATTGGTATGTAATCATCTCCTACCACATATTTATCGACATCTTTTTCATCGAACGGTTCGTATAATTTCGAACAGAATCTAAAAAAACAAAATGGCAAATTATAATTTGTTTTCTTTTTTTTTTTTCATTTCAGGTATGCTATACCACCTGAGAAGAACGTCACCGTCGTATATGTAAACTCTTAACGGATCCACGGATGTTAAAACAGTATAAATTCCAATATCGAATTTATAACCGTCGATCAGTAACGGATTTTGTACGAATTCCTGAACGAACGTTCCACCCGAATTCAAATCAACGTTTTCGAAATCCACGATTTTAATACCTCTGTGTGAATTACTTTTCTGTACGAAAATCTTATCCGGATTATTTTTAACGTAATTTAATAATTCCTGTTTTTCCGTTGGTAATTGAAATGCTTTGGGTACGTGTTTCAAACCCGGTGTCACGGATAAATCCACTTTATTTGTAAAAAATCCAGATCCCGGAAAATGATTTACCTACGCGAGAAAATTTAATAAAGTTATTAATTGGAAAATAGTCGGAAATGGGAAAAAGTACGAACCTTTTGATGAGGTTTGAGGTTCTGTAGGAAATTCTTCGAAAATGGCGCCAAATCACCGAATGGATATAAATGTGACCATAACAGATCGAAATTCGTATCGTTGCCCACTCTCGAATATCCCAAACGTTCTAAAACGGCTTTGACATGTTTTAAATAACCTGAATCCACTCGATCTCCATATAACATATACGTGGGTTTCGTTATTATTATTTTATTTTCTTTTATTTTCCCACCACCATTATCATCATTATTATTATTAACACATTCGCATTTGTTTAACCAAATAATCGTTTTACCGAAAACAAATAAAAAAATCCCTATAAATAATAATAATAATTTTTTAGTTTTTATTTTTTTAAAATTTCTATAATAACGATCGAGTGTAACGGTTAACATTTTTTTTTTTTAAAAACAAAATCACAACATAATTTCACTTAAACACTTTCGAAATGTTTATTTCGTTTTTATTATATTAATTTATCCGATTTATAAGATTATTTTAACGAAACGTATATTTAAAAGTTGTTTTTTTTTTCTTACAATTTGTTTAAATTTTAACATGGCGGATTATATGGTAAAAGTAATCGTAACGACCGTTACTTCGAGACTGGGTCAAGTACCTGTAAACGTCAAGTATTCGAAACGTTCTATTAAATGACGTCACAATATGTTAATAATAAAAAAGTACGTTCAAGTATTCGCGATCGGCGAGAAGTTGTTGATTTTTAACGGTCGAAAAAAATCGATGTGATTTAATTTCGTGTCGAAAGTGTGAGTTAAACCGGTTATTACGGTTTTTTTTTGTAAAATTTATTTCGAACTCGTTTATTTAATTTTTCATTAACCCGTAATAACATTAACTTTATTTTAAACATAAAAAAAAAAAATTTTCCCCCATTTTTTTTCTGCATATTACGTAATTAGAAGGAAATTTGATTCGTTAAAAAAAAATAGATGTCAGTGTTTTCATTCAAAAAAATTTTTAATTATTTCGACAGCCGTTAATTAATTAATTTATTTAATTAGAAAAATATTTTTATATCAATAACGCTTATTTAAACATAACATTTTTTTATAAAAATAAATTAATTATTAATATATTTAACGAGGATGTTTTTTTAATACGATTGTATCGTGAAATTCTCCGGTGCCTTTAAGTTGTTCGTTTCTTTCTACCGACGTTTGTGACGTACTCGCGCTTTCTTTTGATTGGTCCGTTGATATTTGTATTGCGTCATCACGTTGAAGTCTATGCCTAAATCTTAAATAATAATAATAATTTATTAACATCGAGTCCTTTTATCGCGTGAAAATTTGAAAAACAAGGTTATAAAAATTTACCGCCTAAAAGTCGATTGAATTTTACTTGCCGCCATATGCAATTCTTTTTCGAGAACGTTCCAAACTTCACCGTCCGTTGAATTTTTCAAATTTGAACCGTCGGAGGATTTATAAACAATATAATCATCATTATCAACTGTAAGTTTTATTATTTTTTTAAAATATATTTTAAAAAAATTATTATTATTATTATAATTTAATTAAAATATTTACCATGAGATGGAGTGGCGTCGGTTAAACTTTTCGTCAATCGTTTTGTTTCCGGTTTTTCTCCATTTTCTTCTTC
The DNA here is from genome assembly GCF_000006295.1 of Pediculus humanus corporis. Classification (NCBI taxonomy): domain Eukaryota; kingdom Metazoa; phylum Arthropoda; class Insecta; order Psocodea; family Pediculidae; genus Pediculus; species Pediculus humanus. The sequence goes on from NW_002987371.1 coordinate 1,005,360, forward strand.
TTCCGGTTTGAGGTTTGATTCCGTGGATTCGGTTTCACGTATCGAACTTAGTGTTACCGTATCAGTTCTTATGAGTTTTTTTTTATTTTGCGAATCGTTTTGTACTATCGAATCCGACATTTCCTCTTCTTTTTTTTCAGATGTAATACCTAAAACGGATGCATCCGGTGCGGAAGGTCGAATAACGACACCGCCATCATCATCATCATCGTCTTCTTCGGCGTTTAACGGATGAGATTCTATAACTGTTACGATTTCAACGGATTGAAAACCAACATCGCTACCCAAAGTTTGAGAACTTGTTTCATTGGTGGTAGACTCCGAATTTACGTTATCAGATTTTGGTAAGTTTTTTTCTTTATCTAAATCTTCTTCTTCCGGTACGACATCTACTTCCTCTTCGTCTCGCGGTGGAATAGGTACGGCTCGAACGGCTCTAACTAATTCTTTTTTCGGTGTTTCTTCTTCCACTTCTAATTTTTTAACGTTTTTTTCGATGGAAATTGATGATGATTTGGTCGTATCATCGATTTCCAAAGAGCTGAACAGTCTTTCGTTGTTCAGAAACATTTCGTTCATGGTGAGTAAACTCACGTTTAACAATGGTAAGAAATAACTCGTGTTCGATACCATAAGATCATCTATTTCCGTTACTTCGTCGTTTATCATTTTGTCGTCTGCGTCGTCCGATGGGGAGACAATTTCTCGAACTATCATCCAAGAATCTTGATCGGATGTTTCTTTTTGAATTTGATAAGCTTTGATCATCGTTTCACTTTCGGAATCAGGATCCAACGAAGATGGTTCTTCGGTCATGTGTAATATTTTGTACGTTTTCGTAACTATTTCCGGTACTTCTAACGAATCGTAATAATGCGTTGCTATTCTTTTTATTTTTTTTTCACTGTCAAATGAATTGTCCTCGTCGTTGTCTTTGTCGTTGTCTTCTGACACGCCTTCTTTAACAATGCTGAATTTATCGACGACAGCGCATAATTCTTCTTCTTCTACGGGTACCCTATTTTCATCCGGTTCGATTACTTCGATATTTATAATTTTATTGCCGTCCACGTTTTCGTGAACGTTCGGTATGCTAAATTTGTCGACAACAGCACAACATTCTTCTTCTATGACTGGAAGTTTATCAACTACGTCGCTGTCGTCTTTCGGTTTTTCTTTTACCTCGTCTGGATTTTCCTCCGTGTCTTCATCAGTTAATAAATCCGAAGGTGATTCTTCAGGAATGTTTGGTAATTTTAATTCTATGTCTTCTATATCTTCACCAACTTTTCCTTTGGGATCTTCTTTGTCATCATCGACAATAACATCGGCTTTTACATCTTTGGTGTCTTTATCAACCGGACTTTCATTTTCCGAAACAATTTTCTTATCAATATCTTCGGATATCACTTCACCTTCTTTAATTTCTTCTGCTTTTCTTTTAGTTCTTTCGTTTTGTGTATCCGATTTAACATCATCATCATCATCGTTCAACGACGCCTTGAGTCTTTCCAATTCTCGTTCATCTTCACTTTCGGTCCCGTTATTAAATTCAATTTTTTCTTCTTCCGTTATATCATCGACTTCATTTTCAGTTTTAACTTCTTCGTCCATCGAATCTTTACCTTCTCCGTCAATTTCACTCCCTACGTTTAGTGCCACGTCTTTCTCGATGACTTCTTCAGAAACTTGTTTAGGAGGTTGCGTCTGTACAGGATCGATTATTTTCTCAACGTTTTCCGTCAGAACGATTTTTTCTTTTTTAACATCGTTTTCTATCACTTCCGTTTTTTCATTCTTTGTTTTTTCCGTCTTTTTCGACTGCGATTCTTCCAGTATTTTTTCATTTATGTGAAAAGGTATGTTTTCAGGTTTTATGTTACCGATGATCGACATTATTGCTGATGTCGGTTGAATTTTACGATCGCTTAACTCAATCATCGATTCGTTTTCGATAAATTTTTTACACGTTTCGATAACTTCCGTTTTATCACGTTTGACGGAATCTTTTCCTACAATTTCCGGTTTTGACGTTTCATTTGTTAAATGAGTTTTTTCAACGTGTGGATCGATATCGTTCGATCCGTGAATTTCAATCGTTTTAGTTATTTCGGTAACTGTTTCCTCTATGGTTTCGATGGTATAAGTCGATGATCCCGTGACTTCGACTTCCGTTTTAGTGGTAATTATTTCCTCGACTGCGCTTTCTATAACTTCCGTAACTTCATTCGCATCTTTTATTTTACTTCCCGTTCTTTCCATTTCTTCTGATTTTTCTATTATTTCCAATGTTAAACTCGTTTCTTCGATTTCTTCCACGTTTTCGAGTTCTTCGTCATCGTCTGCATTGTCGTTGGATTCTTTTGGTAACTTTTCTTGTTTAGCTTCTTCATCGTCTTTAATTATTTCTTCGGCATCTTTTTCCTCTTTATCACCCTTTATTTCTTTATTCTCTTTCGTGGGTTCTTTTTTACTTTCTTGTACTGTTTCAGTTGCAAGATTCTTCTTTAAGTTCTCCGGTTCTTTTGTTTCCGATTTTAAAATTTTCATTCCGGTGAGATCCACATCAGGGATCGTTTTTTGAGGTTTTTCAAGGTCAATAAAATCTTCTTTATCATTAGGTTCGATACCTGCTACATCGGCTTTACTTTCGTCATCACCTGCGATATCATCAGGATTTATTGGGTCCACCTGTAATTTTTCCTCTGGTTTACTTTCGACTTTGTCAAGGTTATCAGTTTCCTTCTGTAACGCGTCGGTAACTACTGTGTCGTCAGGTTCAGAATTTTTAGTTTCTGTTTTTTCATCATTTTGATGTTCAAGATTTGCAGTCTCTCCGTCGTTCTCGGAATCCTTAATTTCAATCACATCAACATCACGTTTTTCCCTTTTAACTTCTAATACATCCGCGTCGTCAATTTTTTCTTCAGAAGTTTTTTCTTTAAGAATATTTTCTTCTTCTTCTTCTTCTTCAGGTGTTTTAGCTTCCTTTTCTTTTACAGAATCGTTTTCTTTAGGTTGTTTTTCCTCATCAGGTGTTATTTCAATAGGTTTTTTATGTTTGTGTGTTTCATCACCAGGCTCACCTTCTGTGACTTCCGTTTTGGTTTCTGTGTCTTTAATTTCAATAACATCAATATCGTCGATTATTTTTAAAGGTATTGCTGATTTAAGTATACCACCTTCTTCTGCTTTCATTTCATCCTTATCGGATTTAATTTCCTTTTGCTCCGCCTCCTTATCAGGTTCAGGTTCTTTCAGTTCTGATTCTTTATCAGGTTCATCGTCAGTAGGTTTTGTTATCTTATCAGGTTCAGGCTCTTTCAATTCTGATTCTTTTTCAGGTTCATCGTCAGTAGGTTTTATTATTTTATTGGGTTCATTCTCCGAAGGCTCCACCTCCTTATCAGGAGTTTCTTTTACTTCTATGACATCAACTTTATCAATTATTTTGTCTGGAACGCCTTCAATAGGAGTCGATTCTTTTGCTTTAATTTCATCTACAGTCATCGATTCTTTCAAATTTGTCCCTTCGTCAGGTTCAGGTTCTTTTAGGTCCGATTCCTTATCAGGTTCATCCTTAGTAGGTTCTGTTTTTTCATCAGGAAGAGTTTCAACAAGTTTAGTTTTTTCATCAGTTTCAGGTTCTATCGATTCTGTTTCGGTTTTCTTATCCTTAATTTCAATGAAATCTACTTCTTCATCAGGTTTTTCGTCTTCTTTAACTTCAATTACATCGACATCTTTAATGGTCTTTTCTGAAATTTCTTCTTTGAGGGTAACTTCTTTTTCCTTATCTTTATTATCAGTTTCAACTTCTTCTGGCTCCGCCTCCTTATCAGGTTCATCATCAGTAGGTTTTGTTATCTTATCAGGTTCAGAATCTTTTAGTTCTAATTCTTTATCAGGTTCATCCTCTGTAGGCTCCGCCTTCTTATCAGGTAGCGTATCTTTTACTTCTATAACATCAACATCATCTGGAGCGCCTTCATTAGGAATAGATTCTTTTGCTAAAATTTCATCTTCAGTCACAGTTTCTTTTGAAACCACCTCCTTGTCAGGTTCATCGACAGGTTCCACCCTTTTATCAGGTTCACTTTCTTTATCAGTTTCTGGTTCCTTGGATTCTGTGTCGGTTTTCTTATCTTTAATTTCAATTAAATCTACCTCGTCATCGTGTTTTTCTTCTTCTTTAACTTCAATTACATCGACATCTTCAATGGTCTTTTCTGACATTTCTTCTTTTTCCTCGTCTTTATTATCAGATTCAGCTCCTTCTTTTTCCGCCTCTTTATCAGGTTCATCCTCCATAGGATCCGCCTTCTTATCAGGTAGCGTTTCCTTTACTTCTATGTCATCAACTTCATCAATTACTTTGTCTGGAACACCTTCAATAGGAGTCGATTCTTTTGCTAAAATTTCACCTTCAGTCATCGATTCTTTCAGTTTTGTTTTCTCATCAGGTTCATCCTCAGCACGTTCCACCTCCTTATCGGGTTCATCCGCAACAGGTTCCTCCCCTTTATCAGGTTCACTTTCTTTATCAGTTTCAGGTTCCTTGGATTCTGTTTCGGTTTTCTTATCTTTAATTTCAATAAAATCTACCTCCTCATCGTGTTTTTCTTCTTCTTTAACTTCAATTACGTCGACATCATCAATTATTTTTTCTGAAAGATCTTTATCAACAATATCTTCTTTTGCTTTATTCTCAGGTTCAAGTTCCTTTTCTTCCGTTTTTTTATCGGGTTCATCATCAGTAGGTGTTTTTAACTTATCGAGTTCATCATTCATAGTTTCTGCTTTTTCGTAAAAATCAGGTTTGGGTTCACCCACAAGAGGTTCCTCCTTTTTATCAGGTTCACTTTCTTTGTCATCTTCAGGTTCTTTAGATTCTGCTTCAATTTTACTATCTTCAATTTCAATTAAATCTTTTTCGTCATCGTGTTTTTCTTCTTTATCACCTTCTTCAGGTATTTTTTCTGGAATTCCTTCATTTAGGGTGACTTCTTTTGCTAAAATTTCATCTTCAGGTTTGGGTTCTTTGAGATCCGTTTTATCCTTTATTTCAGTTTCGTCTTCAGTTACAGCTTCTTTAGGTTCTTTTTCTTTGATTTCTATCAAATCTACGTTTTCGTCTGGTTTTTCTTCCTTAACTTCTATTACGTCTACATCTTCTAGTACCTTTTCCTCTGAAATCTCTTCATGGTGTGCCAATTCTTTTTCTTTAGTCTCATTTTCAAGTTCAGTTCCTTTCAATTCTGTTTCTTTATTAAATTCATCTTCTGTGGGTTTTGTATCTGTTTCCTTATCAACCTCAGTTTCCGTTAGTACAGTTTCTTTGGATTCAGTTTCCTCTTCAGTTGCAGCTTCTTTGGATTCCTCTTCAGTTACAGCTTCTTTAGGTTCTTTCTCTTTTATTTCAATGAAATCAACATTTTCATCCGGTTTTTCTTCTTTAACTTCTATCACGTCTACATCTTCCGTTGCCTTCTTTGAAATTTCTTCATCGGGAGTATCTTCTTGTGCTTTAATTTCACCACCTTCAGTTTCGGGTTCTTCGAGTTCCGTTTTCTCTTCCGGCTCAGCGTCTTTGTGTACCGTTTCCTCATCAGGTTCAATTTCCGCGGGTTCTGATTCCTCAAGTTTAGTTTCCTTCTCAGTTGCAACTTCTTCAGGTTCTTTCTCTTTGATTTCTATCAAATCAACGTTTTCGTCTGGTTTTTCTTCTTCAACTACTATTACATCTACATCATCAAATACTTTCTCTGATATTGATTTATCAATAATAGCTTCTTCAACTTTAGGTTCTTCATCTTCAGGTTCTTTGAATTCCTTTTCCCCATGGAGCTCATCCTCCGTGGGTTCCGTTTTACTATCAGATTTGTCTTCAGTAAGTTCTAATTCTTTTACCGTTTCAACTTTCTCAGGATCCTTTTCAGTCTTTGTATCCTTGGTTTCAATCACATCTACTTCTTCGGTTATTTTTTCCGAAGTTACGTCGGGTTTGTTGTCCATTTGTTCCGCTACATTATCATCTTTATCCTCTGTAGGTTCAGTTTCCGTTGGTACAGCTTTTTTATCCTCAGGTTTAGCTTCAGTTTTTGTGTCTTTGATTTCAATTACATCAACATCATCGATGGGTTTTTCTGGTATTACTTCATCAAGGGTCACTTCTTTTGCTTTAATTTCATCCTCAGGTACGAGTTCATTGGTTTTAGTTTTCTCTTCAGACTCATCATCGATGGGTTTTATTTCCTTATCAGGTTCGATTTCCGTTGGTTCCATTTTAGTTATTGCTTCTTTAATTTCAATCAAATCCGCGTCTTTGTCTTGTTTTCCTTCTTTGACTTCAATCACATCAATATCGTCAAGAACTTTTTCAGGAATTGCTTCGTCCATAAGATTTTCTTTTTCTGTACTTTCATCATCGGGTTTAGCTTCTTCCTGATTTGTTCCTTCTGTAGGTTCTGTGGGTTCCAAATCCTTATCGGATTTGCTTTCAGTATGTACTGTTACTGTTAATGGTTCAGCTTCTTTAACGTCCTTTTCAAACTTTTTATCTTTGATTTCAATCACATCAGCATTTTCAGTTATTCTTTCCAAAGTTTCTTCTTTTTCTTTGATTTCATCGTCGGGTTCAACTTCTTTTTTCTTCGCTTCCTCATCAGGTTCAGTTACCATTAGTTCTGATTCTTTATCAGATTTTTCCTCAATGGGCTCCGCTTCTCTATCAGGTTGTTTTTCTTCTTCAACTTTTATTACATCAACATCATCAATTACTTTTTCAGGAATAGCTTCTTCAGTGGTAACTTCCTTTGCAGTAATTTTATTCTCAGGTTCGGGTTCTTTGATTTCCGATTCCTTATCGGTTTCATCCTTTGTAGGCTCCGTCTCGGGTTCAATGTTTTCAATTTCCGTTTCCTTTTCAGCTTCAGCTTCCTCAGGTTCTTCACCTTTCGTCTTTTTGATTTCAATAAAATCTACATTTTCTTCATCCTTTTCCTCTTTAACTTCAATCACGTCTACTTTTTCAATTATTTTTTCTACAACTTCTTCCTTAGGGATAATATCTTTTGCTTCAGTTTCATCTCCGGTTTTGGATTCTTTTAACTCCGTATCATCCTTTTCAGGTTCATCCTCAGCATGTTCCTCCTTCTTTTCGGGTTCATCTTCCGTATCTTTTGATTTTTCATCAGGAAGAATTTCAACAAGTCTAGTTTCTTCATCAGTTTCAAGTTCCTTGGATTCTGTTTCGGTTTTCTTATCTTTAATTTCAATTAAATCTACCTTTTCATCAGGTTTTTCTTCTTCTTTAACTTCAATTACATCAACATCTTCAATGGCCTTTTCTGAAATTTCTTCTTTTTCCTTGTCTTTATTATCAGATTCAACTTTTTCTTTCTCCGCCTCCTTATCAGATTCAGGTTCTTTCAGTTCTGATTCTTTATCAGGTTCAGGTTCTTTTAATTCTGATTCTTCATCAGGTTCATCGTCAGTAGATTTTGTTATTTTATCGGGATCATCCTCCGTGGGCTCCGCCTCCTTATCAGGTAGCGTTTCCTTTACTTCTATGACATCACCATCATCAGTTACTTTGTCTGGAACTCCCTCACTAGGAGTCGATTCTTTCGCTTTAATTTCATCTTCAGTCACAGTTTCTTTTGATTCCACCTCCTTGTCGGGTTCATCCACAATAGGTTCCACCCTTTTATCAGGTTCACTTTCTTTATCAGGTTCCTTGAATTCTGTTTCGGTTTTCTTATCTTTAATTTCAATAAAATCTACCTCCTCATCGTGTTTTTCTTCTTCTTTAACTTCAATTACATCGACATCTTCAATGGTCTTTTCTGAAATATCTTTATCAACAGTATCTTCTTTTGCTTTATCCTCAGGTTCAACATCCTTTTCTTCCGTTTTTTCATCAATTTCATCGTCAGTGAGTTTTGTTAACTTATCGGGTTCATCCACCGTAGTCTCCATTTCCTTATCAGGTTCAGTGCCCTGAATTTCGGTTCCTCTCTCAGTATCATCTTCCATAGGTTCCGTTTTAGTTTTTGAATCCTTAATCTCGATGAAATCTACATTTTCGTCTTGTTTTTCCTCTTTAACTTCTACGACATCAACCTCATCTGTTGCTTTTTCAGGTATTGCTTCGGTAGTGGTGACATCTTGTGCTTTAATTTCATCTTCAGGTTCGGGTTCTTCGTGTTCCGTTTCAGTTTTCTTGGGTTTGATGTCTTCATCAGTTACAGCTTCCTTTGGTTCTGTTTCGGTTTTAGCCTCATCACCTTCAGTTGTACCTAATTTGTCATCTTGTTTTCCCTCTTTAATTTCAATAACATCAACATCGTCATCTTTAACTTTTTTGGAAATTGTTTTGTCTCCTTTTGCTTTATCCGATTCATCTTCAGTAGGTTTTGTTTCCTGTACCGTCTCATCTTCTTTAGAATCTTTTTCTGTTTTCGTATCTTTAATTTCAATTACATCGACATCGTCAATCTTACCGTCGGGTTCAACTTTCTTTTCCTCCGTTTTACCAAGAGATTCATCTTCTGTAAAATCAGTTTCCTTATTGGATTCGGTTTCCGTTCGTTCAGTTTCTCTTTCAGTCTCAGACTCTTTTGATTCCGTTTCCGTTTTCGTTTCGTCGCTTTCAATTAAATCTAATTTTTCATCTTTGATTTCCTCCACGTGAGCACCATCAGTGACCTTTTCAGTAACCGTCGCTTCTTTTGCTACGATTTCTTTTTCTGTCTTCTTTTCTTCTGCTTCCTCGCCGGAAATTTTCTCTTCTTCACCTTTTCTTTCTTCTTTAGATTTCAATGTAGTTCCTTCTTTACGTTTTTTACTTTTGATTTTAGTATCAGATATTTCAGACAAATATTGTTTCACTGGCCTTTGTAGGATCTTAGCTTTTTCGGCACCACTAACAATCGTCTTTGCGACAACCGCTCCTCCTTTCGACAAAGATCCCACTTTGTTTCTTTTCGTTTCCGGTCTTTTAATGACTCCTGATTGTTTTTCATCACTCGTTGATTTTTCTCTCTTTCTAATACCCTCCAACTTAGATTTATCTCTAACGTTTGTTATCCTTTCCGGTGATTTTTCCTCTACTCTAGCCTGTCTTTCCAACCTTTTACTTCTTCCGTCTGATCTTTTTATCACTCCCGGTGTTTCTTTTCTATGCGATATCGGTTTTCTTATTTCCTTTGTCACTAATTTATCCACATCAACATCCGAACGTTTCGACAAAGTTTCTTTTTTTTTTAATGGATCGCTTTGTGGTTCGCGCCTGGTTTTTACTCTCGGGGATATATCTTTGTAATCAACAACTTTTCTAGAATGTTTACTGTCGAGTTTATTAGCAGCATTTCTTGCTTCTTCGAAAGTTTTTCTAACTTTTCCTTTTCTTGGAAATGGTAACTGTGGTCTGTAGGTATTCATGTTGTTCGTTTTTGTTCTCGTATCCTCGGATTCTTTTTTTTCTTGTGCGTTGTCTTGTTCGCTTGGGATTTCTTTTACCGTAGCCTTATCACCATCTTGTATCTCGATACTACTATCTTCGTTGGATTGTTTTTCTTCATGTTTTTTACTTTCTTCAATAGTTTCCGCGTTACTTATTTCATCTTTTGTTGTTATCGAAACGTCTTCATTGTTTTCCGTTTCTACTTCTTCAGTTTTTAATGAAAGACTTTCATCGTTTTCTGTGACGTCATCTTTCGTCATTTTTTCTTCTTCAAGGGTTTGACTATCAGTTAATTTTTCCGTTTTGTCATTTTCATCATTTTCTTCTTTTGTTAATATAGAACTGTCGACAGCACCCCTGTCGATTTCAGCTGGAACTGTGATATCAGTATCCTTCTCAACGTCTTTTTTACTATTTTTGTCGGCATCTTTTTCATCAACGATTTCTAGTTCATCTTCAGTATGTTTGCCATCTTCGTCAATAGGTTCTTCTTTTTCCACGGTATCTTCAAAACTATCTTCATCGTAAATATTTTCTTCATCGTCGGAATTTAACGTATCGTCGTTGATTGTTTCCTCTTTAGTGTCTTCAATTATTTCTGCTTCTGTTTCATCTTTGACCTTTTCTTTTTCTTCTTTCGTTTCCGTTTCTTCTTCTATTTCTCGTTTTTGTTTTACTCCAGTTTTATCGATTTCTGTTTCTTCCTCTTCTTCGTCCATTTTTTCTTTTTCAATTAGGTCTGGTTCTGTTTCGTCTGTTTTAACCTTTTCTTTTTCTTTTTTCGTTTCCGTTTCTTCTTTATTGGTTTCTTCTTCTATTTCTCGTTTTTGTTTTACTTCAGTTTTATCAATTTCTGTTTCTTCGTCTTCTTTGTCCATTTTTTCTTTTTCAATTATTTCTGTTTCTTCGTCTTTTTTGTCCATTTTTTCTTTTACAATTATTTCTGTTTCTTTTTCTTCCATCTCGACTTTTTCGTCTTTTTTTAATTGAATTTCATCTTTTTCAATTTCTTCCTCCTGTTTTTCTATTACTTTTGTTTCTTTTTCTTCAACTTCTTTTTCAATTTCTTTTTCTTCCGTCTTGACTTTTTCCTCTTTTTCTATCAGTTCTATTTTTTCATATGTTTCGTGCTTTTCTCTTACTTCAATCTCTTCCTTTTCAATCTTTTCTTTTTCTATATGAGTTTCCTCTTTTTCTTCTTCTTCCTGATCAACCTTTTCTTTCTCTATTTGAGTTTCTCCCTTTTCTTCTTCTTCTTCTTTTTCTAATAATCCTATTCTTGTTTGAGATTCCTCTTTTTCAACATCTTTTACATCTCGCATTTCTCCTTTTTCTTCTTCTTCTTTTTCCTTATCAATGTTTTCTTCCTCTATTTGAGTTTCTCCCTTTTCTTCTTCTTCTTCTTTTTCTAATAATCCTATTCTTGTTTGAGTTTCCTCTTTTTCAACATCTTTTACATCTCGCATTTCTTCTTTTTCCTCTTCTTCCTTTTCTATCAATTCTGCTTCTGTTTGAGTTTTCTCTTTTTCAACATGTTTTACATCTCCCGTTTCTTCTTCTTCTTCTTCTTTTTCCGTCTTCATTTCTCTACCTTTTTGTATAAAACTCTCTTCCTTTTCAATTATTTCTTCCACAGTAGTTATTTCTTCTGTTCTTCTTTCAATTATCTCTTCTCTTTTTATCGTAATTATTTCTTCTTCTTTTTCAACAATAATTATCTCTTCTTTTTCTTCTATGATTTTTTCAGTCTCAACATTCTCTCCCCCAGTTTGACCTTCTTCTACTTCTGTGTCTTGCCTTACGTCACCTTCCTCTTTTTCTTCGGCGACTTCTTTTTCCATTTCCTTATCATTCTCGTTTGTTTTTATGTTTTCATCATCATTTTCCTCCAAATTGTTCACATCGTCCGGTCTTTTACCCTTTTTCATCTTTTCCGCTTCTTCTACCGGCACACTCCCAACTAAATTTTTAACTTTTGTCTGAACATTTTTTTTTTTTTCATGACCTTCCTTTTTAGATTTATCTCTCGTTAAATTTTTTTTAACAACAACATCATCATCACCTTTTTTCGAAATCAATTTATGTTTTTGTTCAGAACTAATTGTTTTACCTAATTTTTTACTATGTGATTTTTCTACATTTCTACTACTACTACTACCACCACCACCACTACTCTCCTCCTCCCTTACTACTTTTGATTTTTTAATTTTTTCATCATTTTCAGTTAGAATCGAAGTTTTTTTTTTTTTTCTTGTTTTTTTTTGTTCTTCGTCCTCTTCGTGACGGGGGGATTTATTTTTTTCGATAATTTTTTTATGTTCAGGTGATAATTTATTCGTTTTTATCGCTTGTGCAAGGGTTAAATATTTCGATGAATTTTCCTCCCTTAGTTTTCCGTCATCATCATCATCATTGGTCATTTTTAATTTTTTCGGTGATCTTCGTGGGGATTTATTTTTTTCAACGATATTTAAATGTTGTGGCGAAAGTTTATTTGTTCTAATAGCTTCTCCAAGTGTTAAAACATCAGAAGAAGAAGTGGTAGTAGTAGAGGTGGTGGTGGTGGTACTCACAGTCGTTTTACCACCCCGAGTGATAATTTTCCTCGGGGAAATTTTATTTTTTTCAACGATTTTCCTATGCGCCGGAGAAAGTCGATTCCCACTCATTGCTTCTCCCAATGTTAAAGCTTTCCTTTTAGCAGGACTTAAATCCACAATATCCCCAAGGACCATACCCTCGTATTTCAAAGCTCTTCTTGGTGATACGGTCGTCGATGTTGTTTTCCTTCCCGGCGATAAAATTTTTTTCTTTTCCGTAACCGTCAACGCCATTTTTTTCGACGGTGGGGATTCGTAAACGTCAGTTTTATTTTTTTTATTCCCGATTTGTTCTTGTCTTAAAATTTTATATTTTTCCGGGATTTGACTCCTCGATGGGGATGCAGAAAATCTATCGGATGCGGATTTGGGAAAATGTCGAGCTAATTTAATCAAATCGTCATCATCGTCGTCGTCTGAAATTTTCTCATCTAAAAAAAAAAAAAACAAAAAAGGGGGAGGGGATGGGGTGAATATCAAAACCGGAAGTTGTAACGAAACAAAAATTATTATTATTATTATTATTATTTAATTACCTGTTTTCTTATCGCGTAGTCGTAATAAATTTTCAAAATAATTTGCGGCAAATATATAAATATCATCGGTTTTAGGCTGTTCTTTCAATACTTTTCTTATCAATCCTTCGAGCGCCATGTCTAAATTTTCCGGTATTTGTATTTTTAAACTCGTCGTTTTCGAATTCAAAGCAGACGACGACAAATTTTTTAGATTCATTTTTATCGGGATTTATTATTATTATTATTCACCCTTCGAATAACGAATGTTAACTAAAAGACTTTTTTCTTTTACCCGGGTTGGTTTTCCGTCGTCACTCTGGTAACCTTTTTCACTCCTACCACTTACCCTTAACTTTCTCTCTCTCTCTTTCTCTCGTTCCGTAAGCTAAACGTATAATTTTTATTTTACTCTTTTAACCCCCTACTCGCTACCACGAATTTTTCCTTTCGAAATTTCTTTTTTTGTTTTCCCCCCTCCCTCCTCCTCCCTCCTCACCAACGTTAAAAATCGATATTATTTAAATTACCCTAATAATAATAATAATGATGATGATGATGATGATAATATCGTGTATCGTGCGAAACGTTTTAAGGTGATTTGTTTGTTCTGTTGCATTGGTGACGAGATTTTTTTTTTTTTAAGGGTGGTTTGCGCAGTTATCGACTAACAACAACAGCAACAACAACAACAAACAACTAATGACCATTTTATATGTTTTGAAATTGTCTAAGGACATTATTATTATTATTATTACTATTACGTCATTTATTAATTAACCTTTTTTTTATTCCCTCCTCTCTCTCTCTACCCTCCCCTCCCCTCTTCCTCTCCCTTGAATATAGAAAATTATCGATTTTGAAAAGCGAAAAAGTAATTTAGTCAAAAAAAAAAAAAAAAAAAAATTATTAAGGTTAACGACACGATTAAATTTTAAACTATTTATTATTAAATTTCGAATGATGATGATGATGATGATGGTAGTAGCAGAAGGTTTTTTTGTTTTGTCTTTTACACGCTCATGACGTCATCATCATCATCATGGCTGAATTTAAAAAATAAAGAGTATAATGACGATGATAAATTATTTATTTTTGACGTCAAGTTTTTTAAAGTTTTTTCGACGGGTATTTTATTATTATTATTAAGATGGAGTCGTTTTTTTTTATTGACACGAAAAAAGTCGTGGAAGTAAAAAGAATAAAATCACGCCATTTTTTTTTTTAACATTTTTTTTATTTTAAGGATTTTCCAAAAAAATGGCGTGAAAATTATTTTAAATAAAAATCCACCACCGTATTTAAAATTAATTCACGTTTGAAAAATTTTACGGATGATCAATCAAAGCGTGATAATAATAATAATAATAATAATAATAATGATGATGATGATGATGATGATGATGATGATGATGATGATGGTGATGATGATGATGATGTTCTTTACGTGTGAGTTTAAAAATGCGTAAACGAATCGAAATATAAAGGAAGAGTTTGTTGTTGAGGAGGAGGAAGGGGGATTGGGGAGGGTAGAGGGAAGAAGAGAAGGATAGGAAGGGGATAGAGGAGGGTAGAAGGGGGTAGAAGGAGGGGGGGTAAAAAAAATTTTTCTTTTCTCGTAATTCGAAACTCATCGAACTCGAAACGTTTTAATTTTTTTTTTTTTTTCTATACAAAAACTTTCACGTTTAATTAAACGTTATATAATAATAATAATAATAATGATGATGATGATGACGATGACGATGACGATGACGATGACGATGATGATGATGATGATGATGATATTAATTCATGACGTCGACCGGTTTTTTTTTTTTTTTTTTTCAAATTTCATAAAATTTCCTTTTTTTTCCTACAGAAATTTTATCAAATAATGATAATAATAATAATGATAATAATGATAAGAGGAAACACGGTTGTAAATTATTTACTTTAAGGTTCGTTTAATTACTTTTTTTTACAGTAATAATAATAATAAATGTTTCCCCCCTTCTTATATTAATTCAACGAATTTTTACATATACGAATTGATTATTATTATTATAATTATTCAAAGGTCAAAAAACGAATATCAATAAAAATTAATGGGCAATGCCATATATAAACTTTGACCCAAATAATAATAATAATAATAAAATTTCGTATTTTTTTTTCTTTTCTTTTCTTTTTCTTTTTGTACAAATGCATTGTGACGAAAACTAGGGAGAGGGAGAAGGAGGGAGAGAGGAGAGCGAGAAGAGGGGATGTAGGGGATAGAGGAAAAGAAGGAAGAGAGAGGGGGGAAAGGGAGGGGGAGGAGAGAGAGAGAGAAAAAAAATTAAATTAAATTGTGGAGAATTGATTATGATTGCCCACACTCTCGCACGCACACACGCACTCACGCACATTCATATTAAAATTGATTCCTTTTAAATTATTTTTATTAAAGACATATTTAAATAAATTGACATCCGTCACTTGTATGAATAATAATAATAATAATAATAATACATAATCCAAAGTAGGGTAAAGTGTCAATATATAAGTAAATAAATTTTAATTATTATTATCATTATTATTATTATTTTAAATAATTATTATTATTATCGTGTGTGTGTGTGTGTGTGTGTGACGTGAAGTAAAACCCACGAGCGCGTGTGCGTGTGTTACACAGTTAAAGGGTTCATCTGCTGCCACTTTTATTTTTGTAAAAAAAAAAAAAAAAAAAAAAATGGCGGAATCATTTCTTTCTTTTTTCCCTCTAATCCTTTTGACCGATGAAACATGTAAAAGGATTTAGTAATAATAATAATAATAATGAATGTATTTGTTGTTAAAAATAATTTTTACTAGTCAAAGAGATTGTTATGTGCGTGTGTGTGTGTGTGTGGGGGGGGGGGAGGTGCGTGTATGCGTTCGTGTTTAATAATAAAAGAAAATTCATGCGAAAATAATTTTTTTGAGTTTGCGTCGTGACGCCACCACCGCCATTATTATTATTATTTAAAAAAATTTTATGATTTTTTTTTGTTACTTTTAATAAATTTATGACGTGTGTCGCATCGTGTTATAAAAAAAAAAAAAAAAAAAAAAAAATTTATTAAGTCGGGAAAAAAGGCGGGAAAAAAAATTATTTAAATAATTAACAAGAAAAAAAAAAAGTTTTAACGATGGCGCGAAAAAAAAATTTTTTCTTTTTTTTTTTACAAAAAAATCGTCACGTTGCCGTCATTTAAATCGTATCGAGTTATCGATAGTTATTTTTTTAAAAAAATCGATTCTCGTTTGTTTTATTTATTTTTTTCCGTGTGTAAATGCGAAAATGATTATTATTAATTAATAATTATGTTATTATTAGGTTATTAATTAGGTTATTATTATTAATTAATAATTTTGTTTGTTTTATTTTTATTGTTTATTAACTAAAAAATTTAAGTGGTTTCTGTTGGCTTTCAATATAATTATAAAAAAAAAAAAAAAAAATTTCTTAAAAAAAAAAAAAAAAAAAAGTTTGTAGGCCGGCGGAAACTACTCATATTTTTAGTTAAATTCGTCGTTCCAGAGAGAGAAAGAGATAGAAAACAAAGGTAAAAGTATATGTGTGTGAGAGTGAGATAGAGAGAGTAAGAATGAGAAAAAAAATCATTCATTATTCATTTTATTTTATTTAGATGTACATAATAATATTTATAATAATAATACTGACGACATTGTGAATATACAATTAGAAAAATACTTTTTTTCCTTTCCTTTCCTTTTTTTAATTAATTTTAATTAATTAATTAATTAATTAAAATTTTTCATCGCTTGCCAAATCTCCTAAACACATTTTATCATCACCGTAAAAACATTGATAAACTTTTAAACGATTTTTTTGACAACCTTTACAAACGTTGCATTTACATAAAAGATTTGGCGCACATTTATTTTTACCCGTTTTATCGCAATGTTCTCCGGGGCCCTGTACAAACAAACAAACAACCAAACAAACATTATTTGCTAAATATCATATATTTTTTTATTATTTACTTACTTTAAAACAATTTATGTAACCGCATTTGTCTTTGTACACGCCATTAACGCAACCACCCGCCGGTTCGTCGAAACAGTCTTCATTGAAATTACATTGTCTGCAACGTTCATCTAATAAACTACTTCTTCTATCGATTCTAAAAAAATTTTTGTAAGTTATATATATATAATTATTATTATAATAATTTATTAAAATAATTAAATAAATTTAATTTTTTTAAGGTTTAAGGTTTAATCACCTGTCGTCGATTTTAATTATATGAGGATAAGATTTTCCATAATCGGCAATAAAAATTATTACGGTGGCTATTATAAGAAGACTAGAAGATAACATCGTCATGCCTGAAAAATCTGTAACAACCAGAACAACAATCAGAACAATCAAAAAAATGTGTGTCGGAAAATTTTTCGATATTTGTTCTAAATCTATAATTAATTTTTTTTTTTTTTTTTAATAAAAATTATCTATTAACACTTTTCTTGGGGGTCAAAGAGTTAAATAACCATCAAAATTAAAAAAAAAAAAAAAAATTTTTTTAGGCCTTTTCTCGAATTTCTCTCTCTCTCTCTATCTCTATCTCTCTATCTTTATTTAATTAATTAATTGATAACAAAAGGTATAATTAAATATATTTGATAGTGTTTTGTCTTGGAAAAAAAGAGAGAGAGAGAGAGAGAAACAGGTGTAAAATTAAAAACCTAAAAATAAAAAAAAAATCTCAGGTGAATTTTTTAAACGATTAATAAAAAAAAACAACGAAAATTATTATTATTATTATTGAATGGTTTTATTATTGATTATTTAATAACGATAAATAAATAGGTTGATTATTAATTAATAATTATTAACAAACAGACGATTGTTTTTAATTTTACAAATCAAAAAAAATTTATTTAATTAATTGTTTGTTGTACTTCTTACACAATCGTTTTAAATTTTTTCTTTTTTTTTTTAAACAATTGTGGATACTTTACAAAACAAAAAAGAATATTTTATTACTTATTAAACAAACAAACAAACAAGCAAGCAAACAAACAAACAAATAATTCGAGTAATAATGAATTTTTAAAAAAAATTAATAAATTTATATTTAACTTAAGGAAATAATTATTATTATTAATTGTCGAAAAATGTATGTCGAAAAATTTTTCGAATTTCTAATTTAAATTATTAAAAATTATTTCGAAAACTCCCCTCCCCCCCCCAAAAAAAAAAAAAAACAAACAAACGAGAAAATGTAAAAAAAAATAAAATAAAAAATAATCTTACTAGTGATTTATTAATAACAACGTAACATTTATACATATTCACTAAAATCTTCGGACGATCGAAAAAACCAAACCGGGTGGTTTTAAACACGACAACAGAGTGTGTGTGTTGTGTGTGTGTGTGTAAAAAAATACTAAAACTAATAATAATAATGATAATAATAATAATAATAATCAAAACCGACAATCTAGCATAATTTTATGATCATTCTTTGAGTCTGTGAATGGAAAACAAACTAATCAATATGGACTTGACATTATCGATATTTTTTTTTTTTTTTTAGACAAAGAAGCAACAAAAGTTTAAAATCGGTTCAGAGGTCGTGCGAGAGAGTGAGTGAGACTTTAATAATAATAATAATAATAATAATTTAAAAACAAGGCAAATTAATTTTTATAAATAAATAAAAAAAATTTCCTTTAATCTATCTTTCCTTATACATATGTATTATTAACGGTCAACGTCATCGTCATTTTTAAAAATTTTTGCCGCTAATTTTTTTTTTTTTAAATTTTAAGTTGGCACTTTCGATTATTAAAAGTGTCCGCCATTTTTTGTTGTTTATGTTACCCCCGAGCGTTTTGATTCGTAACGTTTTTTTTTTCGTTGTTTACGTTTAATTAAGTTATTTATCGAGTAATTAATAAGTCGTAATTAATAAAATAACATAGATAATGATAATAATTAACGTTTTAAATGTTTTTATTTGAAATAAATAAGTAAATAATTGTGATTTTTAATAATTATTATTAACATTCGTGATGTTTACAAATGTAATATGAGGGGGGAAAAAAAATTTTTACTTAATACTTTTACATTATTTTAGTTATTATTATTATTAATATTATATCACACAGGATATTTAGCAAGAATTTATTTAAATAAATAGAAAAAAAATAAATACATAACACGTCTTTAAAAACAATTTTGACAGATAAATATAATGAAAACGTTCAAGGACATAAAATTGAACATTCTTCCCATTTAATAAATAAGTAAATTATTTTTAAAAAAATTTACATAACCATTTTGATTTGTTTAAACATCATATTATTATTATAAACATTAGTAAGTAATTAATTGCATTGATATGATAATAATAATAATTTTCAATACAAACAACAATAAAAAAAATTTTTACTCACCAATAATATTATTTATTTATTTTTTTTTTTTTTCAGTACTTTTTCCAAAGTATCAACAACAGACTGAGAAAGATATTGAAAAAATATTCCATTTTTATACAAAATTTTTTTTCATTGAATATTTATTAAAATGAATTCAGAAAAAATTAAGGGGAGGAAGGAGGGAGGAAGGGATGAAGGGAGGACATTGAAAAAAAAATCATTTGTCTTAAACTTATTCATGTGAGTTAATACAAATTGATGTATTTTATTAATTAAAAAAAAAAATAATAATAATAATTAAAAAAAAATATATTTTTTCCAATTCATTAAAAACGACACGTTCGATATTAATAATAATAATAATAATTTTCAATGAATATTTTATTGATTTTTTTTTTATTTAAATATTAATAAAAAATTAAATTTAAAAAAAAAAAAAAAAATGTCGTGTTGCATATCATCATCCAATCATCATAAACATAATTACCTAATCTTATTATTATTATTATTAATAATGATAATAATTAAAATGAAAAAATTTTTATTATTTTAAATGTTTTCTTTTAATATTCGTTTGCCATAAAAAAAAACCCACTCGGGTCACGGCCTCAGTAATGATAAAATAATAATTATTATTATTATTTGTAATAAGAAATCAACATTTAAATAATATTATGTATAATTTTTTTTGTTCTTTTTCACAAAAAAATTGTTTATTATTATTATTATTATTTTCACTCATAATCACGAGGATTCGTGTCTTAATATTTGTGTCAAAAGTTTTTCCAACATTTATTTCAGGTTTCTACCCCCCGATTTCTAAGAAATATCAGTGATGTTCCATGCCTGATGGATAGATTATAACCTATGACATCACAACAATCATCTTGTAAGTCGTCTCAATGAGACCGCCTTATTCGATGGAAACGAGTCATCTCCTGTATTCCTGGCCTCCAGTAATTGACATCTCGGGAGTGTCCGGGAACAGGAGAAGTGAGATGTCGAGCTGAATCAGGTCTACAATACGTCACAACTTACCAGTGATCTCAGTGATATAGTTGCGCAGCGCCACGCATCAGGAGCCAGGCTTGGTGCCAAAAGCAGAGGGATGGCGGGGGGAATGTCCCTCCTTCGTGCGGCTGGACAGGAGGAGAAGGAAGCAGCGGCGGAGGAGGCGGCTTTCCGACTCCCCGTGATCAGGAGAGGAGGACTGGCTCGCCTGGATGGGGAGGATGTTCCTCGAGTCGGCGGTCAACGCAGCTCGCTGCGCTCTGACCGCCGTCAGGGGAAGCTCCAACCTAAAAGGCAGCCACTCGAAAACAATCAAAGAAGGCATCACCCTGCTGCTGGCGGCGACGCAGGAGTTGGCGTCACGACTGACGGATTCCACGGCCGACGATCGGGTCGCCAAACTTAAAGAAGAATTGAACCTGGCGAACTCCACCGTCAGGCAACTTAGGGCGGAGAAAGAAGCTTGGATGACGCCCATACCGAAGAGAGCCACCAAGGAAGCTGAGTCCGGCACGGTCGACCTGGTCGCATCCCGGGATGCGATCACGTCTCCGATCGTGCTCAGGCCAGAAAAAACGTCGCTGCCGCCGTGCACGGCGACGACACCAACACGCAATGACGAAGAATTCATCGTGGTGACCAGGCGGAGAAAGCAAAAAAAGAAGAAGAAGAACCAGGAAGAAGCTCCGCCGAATCCAAATCCGAATCCGAAGCCGGCACCGAAACCGGCTCCGAAAAAGCTGACTGTTAAACCACCGCGAACCGCCGCCGGTGGGCGGGTACTCGAAATTCGAGAGGAAAATAGGGCGGCCAAGGCGGCGGAACTGGCCGCAAGGATTCAAAACGCAGTAGGATCGATGGGGGTCACGGTCTCGTGTCCCGAGAGGCGAGTCGACCTGCGCGTGGAAGGTCTTTGCGAGTCGGCGACGTCGTCGATGGTCGCAACGGAATTAGCGAGGGCAGGGGGGTGCTCGCCATCAGACATCTCTGTGCGCTTCCCGACCGGTGAAGGCTCACAACGCTACTCGTCTGCGTACGCATCCGTCCCGGCGGCTGCCGCGTCCCTCCTCTCGAAGGCGGGCGCGGTCGTCGTCGGGTGGGTGCGTGCGAGGGTGGTCCTGCTACCGAAACGCAGGATCATTTGCGTCAGGTGCCTACACCCGGGTCACGTAGGCTCGCGATGTCCCAATGTCAGGGAAAGGGGAGATGCGGCGCTGGATCGATGCTTCAGGTGCGGGGAGAGAGGGCACCGGGCAAGAGAATGCGCAAACAAAATCTGCTGCGCTCCCTGCTCGGAGGCTGGCCGGCCGGCTCAACACCGGCTCGGTGGGTCTACGTGCGGGGCGCCGGCCGTCAGGGGTAGGCCCATCCGGTGGGAATCCGATGCCAGGAACGCGGGGGGAAACGTCAGGGGGGTAACTTTCGCACGTCAGCCGGGAACGAACGGCTCCGCCGGTAGTTCCCCGTGAGCATGGGTAGGTTTCTCCAAATAAATCTGAACAGGTGCAAAGGGGCTCAGGATCTCTTGCTTAACTTGATAGGGACGTGGGGCGTCGGGATCGCGATGATCTCGGAACCCCACGTCGTTCCGTCGGGGGGAGGGGGTTGCTCGGCCGGCACTTGGTTCGCATCCGAGGACGGCGGGGCCTTGATCTTCTTCTCGAGCTCGGCGTCGGGTCCGAGACCTCGGGAACTGTTCCACGGGATCGACTTCGTTATTGCAAGCTGGGGAAATTCTGTACTGGTATCGGTATACGCGTCGCCAAATCGTCCGTTGAGAGTGTTCGAGGATCAGCTGCGGGCGATTTCCAGGGAGCTGGACAGGTTAGGGAACTCGCGTCCGATTCTGATGTCCGGGGACCTCAACGCGAAACACACATCGTGGTCATGATACGCGACCAACGCGCGCGGCCGATTGTTAAGACAGTGGTTAGACGAGCGTCATCTCATAGTGTGGAACGCGAAAGGAGTCAAGACGTGCGTGCGGTCCACCGGCGGGTCCACGATCGATCTCACGATTTCATCCGGTTCGACGGCGGCGCGGGTCTCCGACTGGGAGGTCCTTTCCGACTTCGAGTCCCTCAGCGATCACGCCTACGTGGCGTTCTCGTTCGGGGATCCTCGGAGCTCGGGGGGGGCAGCCTCCTCGCCGGACAAACCTCGCGTCGTCCCGCTCCGGTGGAGTCTGCGGTCGTTCGACGACGAACGGCTCGCGCCCGACGACTCGGAAACGACCAAAGTACTGGTGGACGGACGAGATAGGAGAGTTGTGGCAGGAGTCCTGCCTCGCACGTCGCCGGTTCGTCGGCAAGAAAAGACAATTGATCAAGCGGGGAGGACGTTACGAGGACATCGGGAACGACGATGAACTCGCGCGCTTAAAAGCGGATTGGAGGGCTTCCCGGGTGCGGGTCCGACGAGCAATATGGAGTTCTAAGGAGACGTGCTGGAAAGAACTCTTGAGCGAAGCGGATTCGGATCCGTGGGGTCTCCCATTCCGTCTCGTGACCAACAAACTGAGAGGTTCGTCGGGACCGCTGACGGCCGGCATGACGGAGGAGTTTCTCGCCGAAGTGATCGCGGAGCTCTTCCCTCGCGTCGAACCGTTCGCGTTTCCCCCGCCGGACCTCTCGCACGACGAGAACCGCGACCGCGACACCGAAGTGACGGAGGGGGAGGTCCGCCTTCTCCTCGACGCGGCCTCGAAGAAGCGCTCGGCCCCGGGCCCGAACGGCGTGCATTACCGCATTCTCGGCAAGTCTGCCGGTGTGCTGTGTGCGCGTCTCTCGGCGCTCTACACCGCGTGTTTCCGAGAGGCGACGTTTCCAACCCCGTGGAAAGAAGCGAACTTGGTACTGCTGGACAAACCGGGTAGGGATCCGACGACGCCGAGCGCGTCACTTAAATACTTGGGTTTGGTTCTCGATTCCGGTCTTCACTTCGGGGAACATCTGGCGCGCCTCGGACCGAAGATCCGAGCCGTAAGCGCGACATTAGGACGTCTGATGCCGAACCTGCGCGGTCCATGGGTCAAGGTCAGGCGATTATACGCGACGGTCGTTCACTCCGTGGCCCTGTACGGAGCTCCGATATGGGCCGAGTCGGTTTCGGCAGCTCGGCCTCTTCGCGAGAGGGCAATCCAACTCCAAAAGGCGTCTCTGAACAAGGTGGCGATGGCGTACAGGAACGTCGCGGCGGAGGAGGCTTGTCTCCTGTCGGGCACTCTCCCGCTCGATCTCCTCGCGATGGAGAGACTTGTCCTCTATCGCGAACGGGATCGCGGCGGGCCTAGGACAGCCCGTCACCGCAGGGAACTTCGCTCTCAAACGGTCAACACGTGGCAGGCGCGATTCACCGACGGGCGTAAGCGTTACGGGGGGGAAATCGTCAACGTTCTCGGCCCCCGAGTGGGGGACAGGGTGGGGCGGGGTCACGGAAACTTGACTTACCGTCTCACTCAGGTCCTCACGGGTCACGGCGTGTTCGGCTCGTACTTGGCGCGCATCGGCAGAGAGGAGACGGCGGAGTGTTGGTTCTGCGGTGCGCTCGAGGACGACGTCGAACACACGGTCGCGATATGTCCCACGTGGGACGTGCATAGACAGCGGCTGGTCGAGGTCATCGGACCCGACTTGTCGTTACGCGGTCTTGTAAACGGGTTGCGGACCTCGGGAATGGTCCGCGATCTCGCGATTTTCGGAAGCGGTCCTGCGGGCGAAAGAGGACCGCGAACGCGAACGGGAAAAATCCGGAGTTCGGCGTCGCGAGCTCCAGGGAAGAAGAAAAAAGAAAAACAACGGCGGCAGCGGCGGCAAAGATGAAACAATCAACGCCTGATCATCCGTGGAGTACGGCGACGAACTTAGCTTCGTCGCCGGTAAGTCAAATTCTTTTTCTCTTACTTCTAACATTTCTTGGGGGTTCGTCGACCCCGGACGATCCCTCGTCTGTCTTTTCCCCACAATCCCGTATACCCATATTAGAGGATGCGATCAACTAACACTTAACTTTTAACTCTGCCCTTTTCAGGAGACGACGGTAAGTCTGTATTCCCCACCTGATCGCATCCTCAGGAAACAGGCGAGTTTCCCATCCCTTTCCCCCCCCAGCGAAGGACCGGAGGACACTCCCGAAAGGGACTTGCCGAACGTCCTGGGAAATGCGTTCTCGTCTTCGAGGTGACGGCGGAAGGAAGACTAGGGCGAATCTCCCCATCTTTATAATCGTGTAGAACGGCAACGTTCTGGCTTCCCGGAGAGGGGACTGACTGAAATGTAGGTTTTACTCCCACGAGCGTCCCCCCCTCTTCATATTAGCCACGCTATTGTGACATGCTCAGGAGTTTTAATGGGTATGGTTCCCGGTTAGGCCTTCTTTCGAATCTCATACCGAGCCCCACACTCCCTCTTCAGAGGGGTTGTGCGTAACTTGCATTTCTCCTGAGTTATCAAAAAAAAAAAAAAAAAAAAAGAAGGTCTACAATACGACTGGGGGTGCTCGCTAGCGGAAATCACGGTGCGTCTCCCGACCGGCGGAGGCGCGCGTCGCTACTCGTCGCTATATGCATCCGTCCCGGCGACCGCCGCGTCCGCGCTCCTTGAGGCGGGCGCGGTAGTCGTCGGGTGGGCGCGCGCGTAGGTGGTCCTGCTGACGAAGCGCAAGATCATCTGTGTTAGGTATCTACATCCGGGACATGTAGGCTCGCGTTGTCCCAAAGTGAGGGAAAGGGGGGAAACGGGGCTGGATCGCTGCTTTAGGTGCGGAGGAGAGGGGCACCAGGCGCGTGAATGCGCACAAAAAGTCCGCTGCGCTCCCTGTGCGGAGGCCGGCCGGTCGGCTAAAAACCCGCTCAGTGGGTCTTCGTGCGGGGCACCGGCCGTCAGGGGTACACCCATTCGTTGGGGGATCGAAGCCAGGAACAGAAGGGGGAAACACTAGGGAAGGAGCCTCCGCGTGTCAGCCGGGAACGAAAGTGGGTGTCGAAGGGGCGAAAGTGGGAGTTTAATGGGCAAAACTGGGTGTCGAGGGGGCGAATGTGGGAGTTTAATGGGCGAAAGTGGGTGTCGAGAGGGCGAAAGTAGGAGTTTAATTAGCGAATGTGGGAGTTTAATGGGCGAAAGTGGGTGTCGAGGGGACGAATGTGGGAGTTTAATGGGCGAAAGTGGGAGTTCAATGGGCGAAAGTGGGTGTCGAGAGGGCGAAAGTGGGAGTTCAATGGGCGAAAGTGGGTGTCGAAGAGGCGAAAGTGGGTGTCGAGGGGGCGAATGTGGGAGTTTAATGGGCGAAACTGGGTGTCGAAGGGGCGAAAGTGGGAGTTTAATTAGCGAATGTGGGAGTTTAATGGGCGAAAGTGGGTGTCGAGGGGGCGAATGTCCTGTTCGGCGGCGGCGCGGGTCTCCGGCTGGGAGGTCCTCTTCGACTTCGAGTCCCTCAGCGATCACGCCTACGTGGCGTTCTCGTTCGGGGCTCCTCGAACCTCGGAGGGGGCAACCTCCTCATCGGACAAACCTCGCGTCGTCCCGCTCCGGTGGAGCCTGAGATCGTTCGACGACAAACGGCTTACCGAGTGTCTCGCCGCGGAGACCTGGAGAGACGACGTTGCTCCAGGCGCAGCAAGAGGAAGAAGCGTGCACAATATGGCGTGGGGGGTTCGGGACGACTTACGACGGATCTCGGATTCCTGCATGAAGAGGTTAGGCGCGCGCTAGAAAACGCGGAAACGGCCGAAGTACTGGTGGTCGGACAAGATAAGAGAATTGTGGAAAGAGTCCTGCCTCGGACGTCGCCGGTTCGTCGGCAGAAAAAGACATTTGATTAAACGGGGAGGACGCTACGAGGACATCGTGAACAACGACGAACTTGCGCGTTTAAAGGCGGAGTGGAGGGCTTCGCGGGTTCGGGTCCGGCGAGCGATATGGAGTTCCAAGGAGGCGTGTTGGAAGGAACTTCTGAACGAAGCGGATTCGGATCCGTGGGGTCTCCCGTTCCGTATCGTGACTAACAAACTGAGAGGTTCGTCGGGATCGCTGACGGCCGGTATGACGGAGGAGTTTCTTGCTGAAGTGATCGCAGAGCTCTTCCCTCGAGTACGGCTCCCGGACGGGACGTTCGACGACCGACGCACTCGACCGCGTGTGCGCCGGAATCCGGGACACGCTTCACCGAGGCGGCGTCGCGATCGTCGTCTCCATCGACATCAAAAACGCGTTCAACACGGTACCTTGGTCCGCGATAAGGGACGGGCTTACGTCGAAGTCCGTGCCAGACTACCTCGTGTCGGTGATAGGGTCCTTCCTCTCGGAGAGGAAGATCGCGTACGAGAAACCGGACGGAACAACGGGAAGGGCGGACGTGTTCTGCGGCGAGCTTCAGGGATCGGGACCACTCCTGTGGAACATCGCCTACGACCGCGTCCTCACCCGGACCGTTCTTCCCGAAGGCGTATCGTTGACTTGCTACGCCGACGACACTCTGCTCCTCGCGACCGGTCGCGGGTGGGTGGAGGTTCGCGAACGCGCCGAAACGGGACTTAACGCGACGGTGGAGGCCATACGTGACACCGGTCTCCGGGTGTCTCTGCCGAAAACGGAAGCTTGCGGGTTTCACCGTCTGCGGAATCCGCGTCCTCGCGATCGGTAATCGTGGACAACGTCAGAATCGGAGTGGGTAATTCACTTAAATACTTGGGTTTGGTTCTCGATTCCGGTCTTCACTTCGGGGAACATCTGGCGCACCTCGGGCCGAAGATCTGAGCCGTCAGCGACGTTAGGACGCCTGATGCCAAACCTGCGCGGACCGCAGGCCAAGGTCAGGCGATTATACGCGACGGTCGTTCACTCCGTGGCCCTGTACGGAGCTCCGATATGGGCCGAGTCGGTTTCGGCAGCTCGGCCTCTTCGCGAGAGGGCAATACAACTTCAAAGGGCGTCTCTGAACCTAATGGCGATGGCTTACAGGGACGTCGCGGCGGAGGTGGCTTGTCTTCTGTCGGGCACTCCCCCGCTCGATCTCCTCGCGATGGAGAGACTCGTCCTCTATCGCGAGCGGGATCGCGGCGGGCCTAAGACAGCTCGTCATCGCAGGGAACTTCGTGCTCAAATTGTTAACACTTGGCAGGCGCGATTCAACGACGGGCGTAGGCGTTACGGGGGAGAAATCGTTAACGTTCTTGGCCCCCGAGTGGGGGACTGGGTGGGGCGGGGTCACGGAAATTTGACTTACCGTCTCACTCAGGTCCTCACGGGTTACGGGGTGTTCGGCTCGTACTTGGCGCGTAAAAAGTGACCATAATAATAATAATAATAATTGTAAGGTAGTATGCAACGGTTGATATGCGTTTACGTCATATCGACTTATTTAAATAATTTTAATAGTTTTATTTAATAATTTATTTATAAATTATGTATCAAAAATTTTGTAATTAAGTCTAGTTTATTGTGATGTAATTAGTTTTTTATATTTTTTAGTAATAATTATATTATTTTATGTTTAAATATACAAATAGTCTGTAACTTTTGTAACAAAAATAAAAGTGATTTAATAAAAATATTTATTAATAATTGATTTAAAATTTTTCTACACCTGATTTTAACTATAAATCCACACCTCCATTTTCACTCGTCATTTGAAAAAAAAATAAACCTCTTCATTCTTATGTTTTTCTAACATAAACAAAAACAAAACAAAAAAACGTAAACAAAAACAATAACAACACCGAAAAACGTAAACAAAAAAAAAACCAAAAACGTAAAAAAAAAAAAAGAAAAAACCAAAAAACGTAAACAAAAACAAAAACAACAAAAAAATTTGAAAATAAAATTTTTTTTCGGAAGTTATTATTATTATCATTATCGTTCGGGATGAAAACATCAGTATATCATAAACCCTAGCAGTCGGCCAACAAACCGGATATCATCCTGAGGTATAATACGGAAAAGTGGTGTAAGCTGATTCGAGTATCCGTGTCGGCAGAAAAAAACACGAGAGACAGCCAAAGAAGCAGACAAAAAGCTGAAGTACAGAAATTTAGAAATTGAAATAGCCAGGTTGTGGGGAACGAAAACAGAAACAATTCCGGTCATCGTGGAAGCACTGGGAGCCATGCCATTGTAATTCGATCGATAGAAGCAAATAATTTTTCCTGAAAATTTATTTTATTAATTTACTTGATTTGCTCCTGAGGACGACGTCGGGCCCACGGTATCGGTATGTCCCGCGTGAGACGCACACAGGCAGCGGCTGGTCGAGGTCATCAGATCCGACTTATCGATCCGCGGTATGGTGAACCATACCAACCATATGAACAAACGGGTTGCTTTGCGAACCTGGGGAATGGTCCGCGATTTCGCGATTTTTGGAAGCGGTTCTACGGACGAAAGAGGACCGCGAACGCGAGCGTGAAAAATCCGGAGTTCGGCGTCGTATGCTCCTGAAAAGAAAAAGAAGGAAAAACGAAGCCGAAGACGGCAAAGAAGAGGTTAAAGAGGTTAACGAGGTTAAAGTCTGATGATGATCACCAGCGGATTACGGCGAGGAACTTAGCTTTGTTGTTGATGAGTCAAAATTTTCTTATTTCTAACATTTCGTATGGGTTCGACGCTCCCGGTCGATCCCACGTCTGTCTTTTCATCGATCCAGGTTACCCTTGAGATTAGAGGATGCGATCAACTAACACTTAACTTTTACCTTTACCCCTTTTCAGGCGGCGACGGTAAGTCTATATCCCCCCATCCGATCGCATTCTCAGGAAACAGGCGAGTTTCCCATTCCTCTCCCCCCGTGCGAAGGACCGGAGGGCACTCTCGAAAGGTATCTACCAAACGTCCTGGGAGATGCGTTCTCGTCTTCGAGGTGACGGCGGAACGAAGACTAGGGCGGATCTCTCACCACTGTAAACGTGTTAAGGATAAGGCACTTGCTAAGGATTAACGTTCTGGCTTCCTGAAGAGGGGACTGACTGAAATGTAGGTACTACCCCAAAGACCGTCCTCCTCCCTCTTCATATAAGCGACGCTTTTGCGACATGCTCAGGAGTTTTGATGGGTATGGTTCCCGGTTAGGCTTTCTTCGAATCCAGTTTATAAACAGTTCATGTCTGTGCAAAAATGTGATACTCAATAACATGGACAAACTATCTGTTGGTGGAAAATTACTTACTGGCCAACCCAATATTTAGGAGGATTCTCAATGGGAGGGGGGGCGGGGGGCAAGTTTTATATTTATTTATATAAATAATATTAAGAATATTTTATTAAAAATTTTTTTTTTTTTTTTACACTACATTATTTTATTTAAAATAAATTTAAATATATTTATTTTCAAACAAGTAATAATAAAAGCAGGTCATAATAATAATAATAATAATATAATATTAATTACTTATTAAAAAAAAAAAAAAAAAAACGAGGTAAATTATAAATATTGATTGATTAAAAAAAAATTAAGGCCAATTTCTTTTTTATTGTGTACAAAAAAAATTTATTATTATTATTATTATTTAAAAGGCACGTAACTTAATAATAATAATAATTAAAGAACATAATGTGTAAGTTTTAAATAAAATTATTATACCTTTAAATTTTACATTGGAAAATTTTTAATAACGATTTTTTAAAATCGTTTTGGTAAAATTTCACACGTAAATAATTACATTATTTAAATACAAAACATTTAAATCAAACATAATAATAATAATAATAATAATAATAATAATAATAATAATAATAATAATAATAAACAAATCAAAATTAAATAATCAAACGTTGGACTTGATTAAATTTTTATCATTCCATACTTTTTCCCTTTCATGATTTCAACTTCTGACTAGTTTTCTTTAACATTTTTTTTTTTTTTTTTTTTTTCTAAAAAACTCAAACCGGAAGTTCCTAAAGAAATCCCTTTTTTTAAATCCCCTTTTAAATCCCCTTTTTTTTTTAATCACAGCCGATTTTTATTGAAAAATTAAATGATAAATAAAAAAAAAAAGAAAATTTTTTTTTGTTCAAGGCAATTTTATAAAAGCACTTTTTATTTCATTTTATAGTTTTAATTTTTAATAAACATTATTATTATTATTATTATTTCATCCCTTTTTTTTGTTTTTGTTTGTTTGTTTGTTTGTACCGTATTAAAATCTCATATTAATAAAATTTTTTTAATAATAAATAAATGCTTTTTTCTTTCATTAACTTCCTTATGTTTTATATGAATTCAAATTATGGCAAACAACAACAACAACAACAACACATTTCGTAAAAATACAAATAATAATAATAATAATAATAATAATAATAATAATAATAATAATAATAATAATGATAATAAACAATTTTTATTTGATTTTTAACTCGTTTTACCTTACAATTAAAAATTATAAATATGTATATATACATTACAAAACTTCCTTCCCCGTAAAACTAAAAACTACTAAAACCCCTACTTTTTTTTTTTTTATTATTATTATTTTATTTTTTTTTTTGATTAAAAAACAATTATCATTTTTTTTAAACCTTTTGTAATGATATATAGGTATAAAAAAAAAAAAAAAAAAAAAAAAAAAACATTTTCCCCATTTTAACCGTATTTTTAAATTGATTTAAAAAAAAAAAAAAAAAAAGGAAAAAAAACGATCACGCGTAATAAGATGGCGGAACGTTTATGTCGTTTAAAACTTCGAGTTGTTTTTCGGAAAATTTCAACTTGTGTCGATCCCAATCATCGTGATGAGTCCTTTTAAAATCACCCAACGTTTTCCTTATCGTGCTCTGTAAAAATATTTAATTTTAAAATAAGTCAACGACAAACAAACAAACGACAAACAAACAAACAAACAAGAAAAAAAAGAAAAATCTTACGGGTATGGGTTGGGGATCGCTTAAATGATTTCCCAATATGAAAAATATTTCTGGAACGTGATTGGGAACGTCGTAGGGAGACGAATTTATAAAAGAACACAATCCCAAAATCCCCGAATGTTTCACTCTGAGCACTTCCGGATTTTGACCCTCATTTGATTTTTTATTTAATTTCAATTTTGCTTTTTTTATAAAACGTTCCTGCGGGAAATCGATGAAAGATAATAATAATAATAATAATAATAAAAGGTCCCGTCATCCATTTAAAAAGAAAATCTTCAAAATTAAAAACAAAAAAAACAAACAAACCAAAAGTTCGTTGGTGTTCTTTATGAAATCGCAATGTATTAAACCCCCCAAAACTTCGGCTGCTTTTTCTCTCACTTCGACTCTTTTATCTTCTAATAAATCCAAAACGATCGTAGTGCATTCTATCGTCCAATTTTCGCAACTCGATATCAACGGCATGTTGTGAAAA
The DNA here is from genome assembly GCF_000006295.1 of Pediculus humanus corporis. NCBI lineage: Eukaryota > Metazoa > Arthropoda > Insecta > Psocodea > Pediculidae > Pediculus > Pediculus humanus. Next base: position 1,036,694 of record NW_002987371.1, read on the forward strand.
ATGAATACTTGCAAATATAAAACGACAGACGATCTCGACAACCAGGATCCACTTTGAATCACCTTTATTACAAAACAAAAACATATTCCCGTAATTAAAATTTAATTTTAATAATCGTTTCCTCCAATGTTTGCAAATTCTCACCGTTTTTATCGATTCCAATGCTATTGGAATATCCGCGGGTAGTATGGACGCTCTCGACATTGCTGCCAAAGTCGAAGAACAAATTTTAACGAGTTCTTCGTCTTGATCGTAATGTTCCAACGAACACAATAAAGGAAAAACTAAATAATATTCTGGTAAAATGTTTCTGTGCGTTTTCGACAGGGATCCGAATATCCAAGAGCAAACTGAAAATATTATCATTATTATTATTATTATTATTATTATTTTCAAAACGAATCCCCGAATGAAATCCCCGATTTTATTTTAATTGGGATACCCACCGGTTTTAAACAATCTAAAAACAACTTCTTTGTCCGTGAAATTTTGGGATATTGAATTCGTTTCGTTTTTATTAAGGGAATCCCTCCTATCCGCGAAATTAACTTCGTTCAACTGATGCGTTATTTCCCGCATTTCCGGCGATTCGTCGACGCCGCATTCATTTTCTAAAATCAACAATTAAAAACGTTTAAAAATCCACGTGATTCCACGTGACTCCACGTGACCATTACAAAACTTACTTTTACGCGATAAATTATTCATCGTATTATTGGTCAAAGAATATAAAACTTCAAGTTTCGGGATGAGGGAAGTCAAAAATATTTCCGGATGTGGTCCGAGCGTCTCCGATCCCGACAATTTCGTATCCACTTCAAATATGTAAATTAAAATGCTGAAAATATATATAGAAAAAAAAATCAAGAAAACAATTTTTTTCTCCTTCTTTAATTAATTAATTAATTTTAATATTTATTTTTTTTTTTTTTTTTTTTGTTACCACGCGATCCTTTCTCGAACGTTTTGAAACGGATGACAAAGATAAGGTTCGAAATAAACAATGAGACGTTTGTACAATTCCGCCAATCTCCATTCCTGTTGATTTAAAACTCCTTGAAGAACGTAAAGTCTCCTAAATCGGGGGGGAAGAGAGAAAAAGAGAGAGAGAGAAAGAGAAAGAGAGAAAGAAATATTATTTCCAAGTTATTTTTTATTCGATCAATTAAAAAAAACTGATTAAACCGAACGCAAACGTACCCACATCCGAGAAACGAGGATTTTTCCGACAGCGGATTATCCATTAATATTTCAATAAGCCAATGAACTCGATTGGGATCTAAATTTTCCACGGCGCTCGCAAAACAAGTTTCCCAATCTCTGAGCGTTTCCTCCGTCATGTTCGACAAACCCGTTTTTATCAAAGGTCCTAAAAATTCCCACAAACCAGATATTTTGTCGTAAGGCCAATGTTTGCTCCCTTTAATGACACCTGAAATTTTCATTTTCTTTTTTCATTTAACTACTACTATTTTAGGTAGTAGCAATAACTTTTCCGCCATAAAATCCAAATTAAAATTTCAAATAAAAAAATGTCATGTGTCTCTAACCGGCAATTATTTCTGCTGCACATCTTTGACTACTCTCGTGATTGTCTTTGACGAGAATTTCCAAATGAGGTTTGAATGTTTCAAATAAACAATTCCCGTGATTTCTAAACAGTTGTTTAAACATCCAAAATTTAGTCCCGCTAAATTTATCCTTTCCTTTTTTATCTTCCAACGATAAATACTTGACGAGTTGAGCAACGTTTTGAGAATTTTTAAAAAAAATTTCAATTTCTCTTTCTTCCGGTAGTAAATCTTCATTCGACCTATCGAGAACGGGTTGCTCGTATGACGGACCGTAGATTTTTAATTCCCTAAAAAAAAAAAAAAAAAATTTCAATTAAATAATCAAACGATCAACTACCAACGTAACTTCCACGTAACGAATTATTATTATTATTATTACTTTGGCCATTGAAAATATCCCAACGTTCTTTTATGCACGTATCTAGGTTCATCCCATTCTTCCTTACACCTCGGAACTTTTCCCGAATCGTATTGAAGCCAAAGATTATCCGGTCTTATTCCAGGTTTCGGACGATCGGGTATTTGATGACATCCCGATACCGTAGCAACATCGACCGTAATCTTTTTCGCTTTTCTTTTTTGTTGAACTAACAGGTACAACGTGCTCTTTATGGCTAACTAAAATTACAATTACAAAATAGTATTGTAAGGTTACCATGTGAGTATTGAATGTGACCATTGTTTTGGAAAAACGTAAAAAAAAAAAAGGAAAATAATTTTTCACCTTTCTTAATTCTAACGACTCGTTAATGAGCGTGTGTAAAAACATTTTAACTATTTCCGGTGGATATGGAATTTTCGGATGAGCTAAATCTCCTAAAAAACACATCGCCATTAAGTAATATCGCCAATGCCTAAAATTAATAATAATAATAATATTAAAACCTTTTAGTAAACCTTAAGCGTAAATGTGTTTAAATTAATCAATGACGACGACACATACAAATTATTTTTTTGTATCGTTTCGTAAAACGAATTCAAAACGTCGTAGTAACATTTTCTATTCCTTTCGCACTTTTCTTCCAATTTAATTTTTCCAACTTGAATATTTTCCGGCGTGACGATCGTTTCCGGTGATTCCGTCACGGATTTCAATACGATTTTGGCTTTTTCCAAACAATCGTCGGGAACTCGCAAGTCGACGCTCATGAGAGAAAAATGTTTATGAACGGATTTCATGAGATTTTCAATTAATTTAACGACGGAAAGTTTTTCCGACGGTTTGGCTCGAACCAAAGCGATCCACAATTCTAGAATTTTCCAATCGAAACGTGCAATCATCGGCATTTGTTTCGGACCTGACAAAACATATAAAGAACCCTGAAATCACATTTTTTTTTTTTTTTTTTCATTTTCATAAATTTATTTTAAATGTGCAAAAATATTATTAATAATAATAATAATGAATAAAAAATTTTGACATTTTGTAATATAACTCACTTTAAATCTTTCGTGATTTTCCGTCGAATCGATTTTTAAATTTTTTATCAAATCTGGTATTAAAACGGTATAAGAAAATGAGAAGTAAACAAGACCTCTAAACAATGTTGATTGAGCTTTCATCCTTACCTGAAATGCAAAAAATTTTAAAATTTTCTTACTTTCATTCAAATGAAATAAAAACAAATTTTTACGTTTCTTTCTTTCTAGAATGTTCTTTACCTTACTGTAATGACTGCAACTGAGTTCTAACAAATTAATCATAATCATTTTGTGCGTTTTCGTGAGACATTTTTTAGTATTTTCCGTTCTCGATTCGTGTTGAAGCAAAGCATGTTCGATGAGTATGACTCTCATTTGACGTTTTTTTTTCACCAATGGATTTTCAAAAAATTTTTTTGTGATTTGAAAATTTTTCAACGTCACATCGAAATCATTTTGAACTCGTACTTTATTCAATAAAAGTCGTTCCCAAATCTGAAAAAAAAAAAAAAAAAGAAAAGTTTCTTCACACATTTGATGCGTCATTTGGAAAATTAAAATGAAAACAGAAAAATTTTTAACAACTCACTTGAATTATAGCAAATAATGATTTAGTATCATCTTCAGCAGACGACGACAACATTTTCTTTTGCAATTTATCCATAGTTTGAGCGATTGAATATTTTACGTTGGAACCATCCGGCATGTGAACGACTTCATCGATTCCAAGAGTTATGCACCAAGGTTGAACTTGGAGTTCGCTTTCGATTCTACATTTTGGAGTAATAAAAAAAAAATTTTCTTTTCTTTTCTTTTTTCATCAAGTTTTGTCAAACAAGTTACAAAAAACATAAGAATAATTAAAATATAATTTACAAAGTTAAAGGTTCTTCATCCCAAACGGGAAGCATGGAATTACCACCGAGTACTCCGCAAATAACACTCAGGGAACAAAGTAATTCCGTCCTGGATAACACTCGCACATCGTTTATATGATTATTTATTTTTTCCAATTCCAACGGTAGGTATTTATGAACAATTTTTTCAACAATTTTTTGCTCTTCCGGACCAGGTACGTGCCAATTGACGTTTAATTTATTTATTGTCGTAGGTTCTCCCCACTCCTGTAACGTAACACATTTAGAATACGTACGAATACGTTTAAAAAAAAAAAAAACCACGCGAAATTTAATTTCATTACCCTGAAAGGCAAATAATCTTTCACGTGCGTATCGAATGATTTTAGTAAAGCTTTATTTTCCAACGGGCAAAGAGTCGTTAACGATAATAAAATATGATCTAATAATTTAGATCCCATTACGTAACCTTCTCTAGAGGCCAACATCAACGTTCTGTCTAAAACGGTTAGCAACTGTGGAACGTAGGGTGAAATGCCAAACCTACAATCAACGAGCTGAACAAAAAAAAAATTTCAATTAATTTAAATTTGTAAATGAGACGTTAATTCAAAAAATTAAATTTAAATTTAAATTTAAATTTACTTCTGATAATATTAATAAATTGTAATGTAATTCTTCGTTAAGAATCTCTTCTTTTTGAACCTCTTCGGATTCGGTTAAATTCATGACCGTGTCGCAAAAATGCGGCAGAAGACATTTCAAAGTTTCTTCGGGATTCACGCGGGAAAATGTTTTACACAGTGTTGCCACCACTTGTCCTGCCACTTTCGTTTCGAAAATTCTCTCAGTGACAAACGTGTGTAATTTCTTCAATGCTGTCTATTAAAACCATTTAAAGTTTTTTATATTATTATCATAATTATTAATTTTTAAGAAAATTTGATCGCGGATTTGAAATCGAACCTTGAAAATTTCTGACGAAGATTGATTTAATACAGCGTAAGAAACGGACGACAGCGTTATTTCCGTTAAATTTTCAATTTTACTTCTTTTACTGTTATCCTTATCGATTCTAACGGGCTCCAAAGAACTACTTTCAATAAAATTAAATATACGATCGAAAAATTGAACGACAAAATCTTCGAAACTAGCCGTTGCCGTACAAATAACTTCTTCCTCCTAAAAAATAATTAAAAGAGATTTTTAAAACAAAAAAATTTTTTAAAATGGACCTTTTTTTAATACTTACTTCGGTAAGATCCGTCCAATAATCGGAAGCTTTGGAAGAATCGACTAAAGGAACTAATGTGACTAAGACTAAAATAAATTGTATCGTAACAAATGATTTTTTTAAATCGTTTGCATCTATTCCAGGAAGAGAAGACATGAGTAAAGGTATGACGTGTGTCGGACCCTCTGGATAACCGCAACGTGCGCCTTGAACCAAAGGTCTTGCCACCATTGACATGCAATGCATAACCGACGTCAATTTATGAGGCTCAGTAACTAAATCTAATGTCCAGTAAAATCTAAAATTAATTATACATAATATTTTTTACAACATTTTGAAATTAAATAAAAAATATAAAAAAAAAAAAAAATAAATCGTCATTAACCGTACCTACCTTTCGATGAGACCCGAAATTATAATTTTAGGTCTTAAAGTAGCCAAATGTTGGAGAGCTATAGAAGCATCGGTACAACCGACTTTGGAGAAAACTGCTTGCATAGCAACATTTTTCATGCTTTCAACAAATTTGTCAATGTCTTCTTCGGTTAGCTTTTTAGAATCGGGTACAGGAGTTTCCCAAGTTAGTTTTTTAAACCTTTCACTGTAATTAAACGAAAACATTTTTTCAAATTAAGGTACTACCTGATTAAATCGTTGTAAAACTTTAAATTCATACTGACTATTGTAATCTTTGAATAAAATATTGCGGTAATTTTCTTAGTAATTCTTTCAGTTTTAAAAACCAAACGCCAAAATTTGCTGGATGAAAGTATGATTCTATCGTTTTCAAAAATTTTTCTAAATATCTTTGAGTGGAACTCTCCCTGTCCTACAAAAAATTAATTCAATATTATATGAGGTTATAATAGAACTAAAATAAATAATAAACAGAATTTTCTTTGTTTTCTCCTAACCAATGTTGAAACAATCCAAAGAGCTATGGAAGAAATTTCAGTTTTTTGAAGTTTAGATGTTTGATATTGTTTATAAGAAACTGGAAGGCTAAAAGCCCTTAAAAATCTAGTAAACATAATCGGTATGTAGGGTTCCCAATTAATGTATCCCACATTGCTACTCGCTAAATTTGCAATCAATTTCATTATTTGCTAAAAAAAAAAATAAACAAACAAAAAAATTATAATTTGAAATTTATAATTAAAACTTTAAATTAACAATTAAGTTGAATAGAATACCTACAGGTTCCCATGCAGGGCTGTTATTGCAAGTTTCCCACAAATTCATTATATCGGAAAGCCAAAGTTCATATCCCAAATGTGCTTTTTCCGGTGGAAGACAAATAGGGAGAAACCAGGATAAGAAATCGATTGAATTAGGAGAACAGTAGTTAATTGTTAACTGAGGTTTGATTTCGTCTAAAATTTCTTGCGTCGCAGAATCACAAAAATAACTACAAAAAACAATTTTTTTTTTTTAAATTAATAGGTAAACAAGTATAAATGAAAATCGGTATGAATTAAAATAAACACAATTTTAATAATTTTAATAAAGGTAAAATACACTCACTGTCTGGCAGAATGAACGAGAAAAACAAGAGTGTGTTCCAGTAGAGAATAATATCTGCATAAATCATATTTAGATTCCAGAGATTTTTGGCATAAGTTATATAAAGGCCTCCAGTCCAGTGTGATGTCATCGGGAGAAAGCAAATATTTTTTTCTGTCAGAAAACACATTCATTTATTTTAATATATTAATATTACAAAAACTTTCACACTTAATACTTTAAATTGTAGTATTAAAAGTTTTATAATTAACCTAAAAATTATGAATTTTATTCTTTTTTTTTAAAAAAAAAAAAAAAAAACTTACTTAAGAAGTATAATTAATGTTCGAGCAAACTTATACACCAAATGGGGTTCCAAATTAGGAATAAGAAGAACTTCGTACATTAAATAAACCAAATCTATGTGATCTTGCTTGGAAAATTTTAGTCCGTATAATTTAATATACCTGTGAAATAATTAACAATTTACGTTTTGAAATACAATTTTAAAACAAAGTGAAATAAATGGATTTGTTTACACATAAGAATAATTTAAAATTAACAATTATTTATTAAAATCTTACTTACCCCATTAATCGGGCTGACCAAATAGAACAACCAGGATGTAATTCACGAACTAATACGGATTTACTTAAATTTATTTTTATTTGCGTAAATGATCTTTTTGATTCTTCGTCCAATTTATCAGCATAGGGTAATAATCTATTGTAAATAATTTCTTTTTGCGGTTTAAAACCTAATTGTTCGCTCCTATTCGGATGTATTTCCGATATGTCTTCTTCCATTATAACGTAATTTTTTCAAAAAAAAAAAAAAAAATCTCAACTATTTATACCATAGGAGTCTTGTATGACAACTAAGTTTTTCAATTATGATACTCAGTACGACTTGCTACTTTTTCTAATTATGAGTCACCTTATCATCAGCTATGCTAAAAACATTTCTTCTAAAACCACGTCTAAAATTTTTTTTTCTATTTACACTATAAAATGCGTTTGAAAATTAACCTCTAAAATAGTATAATGTTTATTAATAAATGTTAACGTACTATACAATTTTATTATTATTATTATTATTACATTAATTTTTATTACTTAATTGCCAAAAAAAAAAAAAAAAAAATGCATAAAATTTTAAGAAATAAATCCGTTTTGAGTACATCAGGACTATTAATTAATTTAAATAAAGAACATTTTGGATTATTCCATGTTATCAGGGGTGAGGAGATATTGTTTTATTATATAAATTTTTTTGGATAGGGTGGGCAAGATATTACAAAAGTTTTTTTTTTTTTTTTTAGAAATAATAAAAAACTCCAAGTATTCAAGTAGTAATATTAATTTCTACATGACGCAATTAGATGCATTAGAAAAAATTAATCCGAATAAATCTACTTCTGGAAAATCAATTTCAAATCCAACATACGAAGGAAAATATTTTCCTGGTAAACCTGGAGAATTTCATAAATCAAATGAAAATACATTATTTTCAAATTTCAAAGAAGCAGAACAATTACTATCAAATGAAAATTTTGAATCGCAGTTTCCCTATATAACAGCATGTAAAAATTTTAATGATATCTTGAGGTACATAATCCACAACTTAATAAATATTCGATAAAATACTAAAATTTTCAATAATCTCTAATTTTTTTTTTTTTTTTTCGTAGCATTGGAACTAATTGCGATAAAGAAAATTTTGTATCTTCTCCAGCTTTTTTAAAATTTTGTACAGAGTTAGAAAAAAATCTACAAAAATTTACAAATAAACATTATCTCATTATTTTAAATATGCTCAATGCGTTCAACGTTCCGGAAAATAGTAAATTATATGTAAAAGTATTAAAAATACTCGGCGACAATTTCAATTTACTCGATTCTTTAGAAGTATTAATTTTGTATAAGGAAATAGGAAATTTAAATAAAAATAAAGAAGCACAAGTTTTAAAATCGGCTTGTTTGGAATTTATGACTCATTGTTTTGATAGTAAAATGAGTTTAAATGTTAGTTTGAACACTTTGATCTCATTCGTCGTTCATCCAATTTATCCCGATTTTTTAAAAGAAAATTTAGTTTTAAAAGCACTCAGTAAGTAAATATTTAATATCTAAAAACTTGCTAACTGACAAAATAATAATTATCATTACTAATACTCATATATATATATATTTTTGTTAATTTTAGATCATAACTACAATAATGAACCACCATATTTTTTTTTCAACATTGGAAAACTTATATTAAAATTAAAATTAATAAATAAATCTGTTGATATTGATTTATTAATAAGAAATTTTTTACATGTGTTTCAAAGGAAAATGAACGATTATTGGTTTGAAAGACAAATTGTGTTTGGAACATATTTTGTAGCCAAAGGAATAAATTATGATTTAATTAATTATTATGAATTTTTTTTCGATGAAATCTCATCAATGGCAGTTAGAAGAAAATATCAATTTTTTTCTATTATTAATCTATTACAATCTTTTAAATATGTCGTAAGTTATTTTTTTTTTCAAACTTCTATTAATGTTTTTTTTTTTTTTTTTTTTTATTTAAATATATTATTAATAAACATGTACATATTTTTTTTTTTTTTTTCCTCAGTTTCATTTTAATTATTCAATTCTTCAATACATGTGCGATAATATATTATCATCAAATTTTTCATTAAACGAATTAAATATGGAAACTCTAATTAATTTAATTATAATAATAGGAGAATCAAATTATCAGGAAATAAATTATGAGGCATGTGAATGTTTAAAAGAAAAAATTATGGCGTTACCACAAATGAATGAAATTGTAAGTTTCATTTTTTGAAATTTTGATTTCGAATAAAATAAAATAAAATTAAAATTTTTTTTTGTTTTTTTAGAGACTTAATAAAAAAAAAAAAAACTTATTAGATTTATGTTTGAGTTTAATGGCGTTAAATATTTACGATTATGAATTATTAGATAACACAATCGATTACATAAAATCATCGAATATTGAAATGGATCAAGGGAGTAAATAAAAAAAAAAAAAAAAAATTTTTTTTACTTGCGATTAACACAAATGTTTGATTATCACGAGTGAATAACAATAATTTTTGGTTTTTTTTTCCTTCAGATATTTACAATAGATGGAAAATTATTTTTCTTTATCAATGTACATCATTATTATGTCCAGACTATAAAGGATTAGAAAAATTTACAGATACATTTATAAATAATTTGACAGAAAATGTTTTTTCAACTGTTGATTCTTATAAATGGATGAACGTTGTACAACCGAGTTTTGGTGGCGAAGATTATGTTTTAAAACATTGCATAACATCATTTCAACATTCGATATGTAATTATTAATTTAAATTTCCCAAAATTGTTTTTTTTTATCAAGAATTGAAATAATTAATTGAATTGATTGTTTTTTTTTTTTTTAGCGTACGTTATAGTTTTAGATGAAAATAATAGACCGATTAATTTATCAAATTATAAAAATTTGACTGAAAATAGATATACGTTTAAAGTTGAAGATATTAAATTACAACCGAATCATAAAATGTAAGAAAAAATTTATAATTTAAAATTTTGTTTGGTTAATTAATCGTTAACAATTCAATATGGTTTCAGGATATTGATTTTGGAACATAAACCTTGGTTGAATTTACATTATGCAAATGTTTCAATGATAACTGGAATCGGTGAATTATATTTTAAAACATTAGAAGGATTCGGTTATAATTTTATATATTTACCATCGGATAAAATCGATACTATCGCAGAGTCCGAAATAAAACCATATTTCGAATCACTTTTCGAAAAAAAATTTGGAAAATTAAATAATACTTTAACAAATTCAGATAACTTACCGTAGATGATTATTATCTGATTAGTAACTTTACAATTGTAAAAAGTTAGTAAAACCTGTAAATAAATAAACAAAAAAACACACACACATAGTCATTTCATTAATTTTTGTTTCACTTCATGTCAAAAAAAAAAAAAAATAAAATAGTACAAATATATTAATTTAATTTTTTTTTTAAATAAAAATATAATTCATCAAGTATTCAATTATTTGTCCGTTATAACAAAAAATTTTTGCAATCACGCTAATCTAACTGTTGGTTGGCAACACTGATTTTAAATACGGTTTAAGAATTCAAATTTTATTAATATTAATAATGAATGGTTTAGGAATTAAAAGGGGAGCATTAATTGTATTTGAAGGATGTGATAGAGCTGGAAAAACAACTCAGTGTAAAAAATTAGTTGAAAAACTTAACGAATTAGGAATCAAATCACAATTCATGCAATTTCCTGGTACAATTTTTTAAAATAGTACTCAACATAATATTCAATTATTTTAAGTGTATTACTTATAAATAAAAAATAAATTTACACATTAATAGATTATTTAAAATAATTGAAAACAGTTTTAATAAATATTTTTTTCAAATTACTTATTTTTTATTTTATTTTAAATATACTTAAACTCAATAAAGAAAGTTTTAATTAATAATAAAAAAAAAAAAAAAAATTTTTTTAGATAGGACAACTTCTACTGGAAGTATCATTAATGGTTATCTATCAAAAAAAGAAGATTTAAATGATCAAACGGTTCATCTTTTGTTTTCAGCTAACAGATGGGAAAATCAGTCAGTTAATAATTTTTTTTTTTATCACTTTTACAAACATATAACATTGTGACTTAAAGATTTTAAACTCATTTCTTATAAGTTTTCTTCTTTTTTTTTTCAAGGCCCAAAATGGTAAAACTACTTCACGAGGAAGTTACATTAATTGTCGATAGATATTCATTTTCTGGTGTTGCTTACTCGGCAGCCAAACCTGGAATGGATTTCAAATGGTGTTATAAACCTGAAATCGGTCTACCTAAACCTGATTTAGTATTTTTATTATATGTTCCTGTTAATGTATTAAAAAAAAGAATAGGATTTGGCGAAGAAAGATATGAAAATAATGATTTTCAACAATCTGTTTTTGATAATTACATTAAAATGAAAGATGATACATGGCATGTAAGTCATCATACTTTTCTTTCCTTTTCCTTTAAAATCAATATTGACATACAAATTAAAAAATTTCTTGTTTTTTAGTTAATCGATGCTAGTAAAAATATAAATGAAATCCATGAAGATATTTTAAAACAAACGCAACGAATAATACACGAAGTCAAAAATTCTGAAATTAAAAAATTTAATTAATTACAATGTATGTTAAAAACCTTTTTTATTCTATAAAAACTTTAAAGGTTTTTAAACCATTTTAAAATTTTTTTTAATAATCGAATGATATCAGTCAAATGTAAAAATTGACTACATTTAATGTGAAACATTCTATGATGTTAATAGCTTTAAGTTGTTATCATTATTTTATCGATAATATTAAAAATGTAAATTAAAACGTATTTTACAACTTTTGATAAGTTTTTTAATTTTAAAATAAAGACGGCGGTTTTTTTGTTTTTAATTACAAATAAAAATTAATTTTCTCTTTCTTTCCCTCCCCTCCCCCTCCCCCCTCCCCCACTACCTCAAATCATTTCCCCTTTTCATATATTTTTAAATCCATGATAAAAAAATTATAACTTAATGGACCAGAAGGAAAAATTTCTTTTCGAAAAAGAAAAATAATAATGATAATTTTACACGTAAAATCATTTATACTTTATTATTATTATTATTTATTTATTTATATTTAAAAATATTATAAATTAAAATATAATTTGGAAAATTAATTTCCAAATATAATTTAATTTTAAATTGGAATTGAAATTCTCAGACTCACCTTTTGACCTATCAGAGAAAAACACACACACAGG
>NW_002987371.1:1049257-1051790 GCF_000006295.1 Pediculus humanus corporis
TTTATTTTTTCGAGTGAATATTTTTAATATATTTTAATTTTATTTATTATATTTATAACCGAACAGAAAAAAAAAAAAAAAAAAAAAAAAAACCAACTAATGAGCTCACTATATAACGAAATAAAAAAAATTTTTTTTTTTTTTTTTTTTCAATAATAATAATGATAACCTTATTCTCTATCTCTTTCTTTTTCTTTTTGTGTCTCTTTTTTCTTATATTTTCTTTTACACAACATTTGAATTATTCACAAAATTTTGTTTCACGCGTTAGCTCTCTAATTTTACATTTGATTGATCGATTGATTGATTTATCGATTTCTCAACAACTTCATTATTTTATGTAATTTATTATTATTATTATTATTAATGAGCGACATGAAAAAATTTTAATTTTCTATTTTATAATTAATTCATATCTTATGTGTATGGAGATACATATAATCCAATAACTTCGGCCAACGTACAAACAATCGCACAATAACTAATCTAAGTTTTATTATTATTATTATTATTATTATTATAATTATTATTATTATGTTTTGCTGTTGTTGTTGTTCCTGTTGTTATTCTTAATTATTTATTATTTTTTTTAACTCATTTATTTTAATAATAATAATAATAATAATAATAATAATAATAGTTAATTCAAGTGCGTTTTGACTTGTTATTAATTTTTCTCTTCTTTCTTTTCTTCTTTTTGATCGTCTGATGTTTGGTCGGAGGAATTTGAGCTGCTACCCGCGGATGAAGAACTTCCCTCTCTTTCTGATGCCATCTGAAAAATACAAACACAAATATTTATGAGGCGGTTCTTTCTTTGTTCTTACAAATTCTTCACCCCTTGGTTGGTTGTTTCAGACCACAAACATCTTCACAAAATATCAGATTTTGAAGAGAGAGTTTTTGTGTTATCATCATTTCCACAACCACCATTAACCAGATTTTAATTTAGATTCCATTTCTAACCTTTTTGTACGCCATTTCGAATAATTTTAACGAAGCTTGTTGCAACGCCGATGTCGCTTTTCTTATGTCATCCGGATCCGTTTCGTCTTTTTTCTCTAACAATTCTCTTACTTGAGCTATTTCTTGCCTTAATTTATCGCACTTGAAAAAAAAAAAAACGATTAATGTAAAAAACATCTCCTTCATTTACTAATCTTTTGATTAATGACAAGTTTGCATTTTCCCCCTCTCTCTCTCTCCCTCCTCACCTCTTCCTTTGGTAACTGATCTTTGAATTCTTCCATTTTAGATTCCGTATCGTGAATTATTCCTTCGGCTTGATTAACAGTTTCAACTCTTTCTTTTTTAACTTTATCCTGTGCCGCAAACTGTTCGGCATTTTTAACCATGTTTTCAATTTCATCTTTGCTAAGACCTCCAGATGACTGAATGACAACTAATCGAAAATTAAAATAATAATAATAATAAAACGCTTTGCAGTAGAAATAATCGGGAAAATATTTCGAAAGATACATCAAATCATCAGAAATGGTGTCATCAAATTATATCAATATTATGAGACGAAAAATAAAGTCATCATTTTTTTTTTAAAACGAAAAAAAAAAAAATTTAAATAAACAAATTACTTTGCTGTTCTTTTCCTGTTCCTTTATCTTTAGCCGAAACGTGAACTATCCCGTTGGCATCAATATCAAATGTAACTTCAATTTGTGGTACTCCTCGCGGAGCAGGAGGTATTCCAACTAGCGTGAACTGGCCCAATAATTTATTGTCAGAAGCCATTTCTCTTTCTCCTTGATGTACTTTAATTTCGACTTGAGTTTGACCATCGGCAGCCGTTGAAAACACCTGAAAATAAAATTAATATCGATTGCCGTTTTTTATTACAAATTCATTCTACTAAGGAACAATTCCGAAAGAAACACATACTTGACTTTTCTTGGTTGGAATTGTTGTATTTCTTGATATCAGTCTCGTAAAAACTCCACCTAATGTTTCGATACCTAACGATAATGGAGTAACATCTAACAAAAGAACATCTGTGACGTCACCGGCTAAAACACCACCCTGAACGGCTGCACCGACAGCAACAGCTTCATCTGGATTAACGGCTCTACTCGGTTGCCTTCCGAATATTTCTTGTACGGTGGATTGAACCTAAACGTATCAAAATAAAAGCAATTAGATTTTCTAATAATTAATTTTTATTCGAAATAAAATAGGCACGTTACCTTAGGCATACGAGTCATTCCTCCGACCAACAAAACTTCACCGATATCAGATTTTGAAACTTCGGCATCTTGTAAAGCTTTCTGACACGGACTGATTGTTTTCTTAATTAACGATTCGACCAAAGATTCAAATTTTGATCGAGACAATTTCAAATTCATGTGTTTCGGTCCTGAAGAATCCATCGTCAAATAAGGAAGATTAATGTCGGTTTGTAAAGAAGATGAAAGTTCGATTTTGGCTTTTTCTGCGGCTTCCTTTAATCTTTGAACTGCCATTGGATCTTTTGTTACGTCAATACCTTGCTGTAAAATAAAAAATCAAGTCAAATTTTCAA
>NW_002987371.1:1051810-1059561 GCF_000006295.1 Pediculus humanus corporis
TCTTTTTTTGTTTTTAATTCACCTCTTTTTTAAATTCGGAAACGAGATAGTTTAATAAAACATTGTCAAAATCTTCACCACCGAGGAATGTGTCTCCGTTTGTTGATTTTACTTCAAAAACACCTTTTTGAATTTCCAATATTGAAATATCAAATGTTCCACCTCCAAGGTCGTAAACGGCTATTCTAAAAATAAAGTAATTTCATTTTATTATGAATGATAAAAACAATTAATACTCATATTAAATCGAAACTAACATTTTGTCATCAGTTTTATCCATTCCATAAGCTAAAGCTGCAGCTGTAGGTTCGTTAATAACTCTTAGAACGTTTAGCCCTGCTATTTGTCCAGCATCTTTTGTAGCCTGAAATATTTATAAAAATTGTAAAAAATTTTAATAAATTTACATCGTTGAGTTTTTCAATTTGATTTTACCTGTCTTTGAGAATCATTAAAATATGCAGGTACTGTTACGACAGCGTTTTTAACTGTTGTATTTAAATAAGCTTCCGCTGTTTCCTTCATTTTAACTAAAACAAAGGCTCCAATTTGACTTGGCGAGTATACTTTTCCATCACTACCTTGTATCCAAGCATCACCATTCGATGCTTTAACTACTTTATAAGACAAAGTTTTCCTATAAAAAAAGTCAAAGAAAAAAAAATTAAATCAAAATTTCAATAAAACAAAATCGATATTTTCAAATATGTCAAACGGGTTTTTTTTTTTTTAACGAAGGAAATATAAAAAAATAAATTTACTAACATGTCTTTTTTGACTTCCGCATCAACAAACTTTCTACCGATCAATCTTTTAGTTGCATAAAATGTATTTGCAGAATTTGTAACAGCTTGTCGTTTGGCTGGCATACCAACCAATCTTTCATTGTCTTTTGTAAAGGCAACAACTGATGGCGTTGTTCTGGATCCTTCTGAATTTTCAATTACTTTGGCTTGTTTTCCTTCCATTACAGCTACACATGAATTGGTCGTACCCAAATCAATACCGATGACAGCTCCTTTGACTGTATCTGACCTAAAAAAAATTCAAGTTTTAATTTATATAAAAAAAAAAGTAAAATGCAATTATATCGAGTCAAAAATAACAAAAAAAAAAAAAATCTTACTTTAGTCTTGTGATTTGAGTCCTCAATGGAGAAATTAATGGTACATTATTCTGAAAATATACAAAAAAAATTCATTTAATCTCTATCAAAAAAAAAAAAATATATATATATATATATATAACTCTCAAAAAATTGAATTAAATAATAATAAATTTATAAAAAATATCCATTAGTAAAAAATAAAGAATGGATTTTTATTTATAATAAGCTAAGTTAAAATTTATTTTTGTGCAAAATATTTCATAATAACATTTTTTTTTTTTTTTCACAGGGCTTTGAGTGTAAAATTAATATATTTTCTTTTCCCCTAATTAATAGTTAAATTTAAAGTGACAAAAAAAAAAAAAAAACAAACGAACATAAATAAAATTAATCGGTCAAGAATAAATGAAAATAATTTGAAAAAAAAAATTAAAAAAATTTAGATATAATGAAAACCGGCAAGCGCACTATGTATAATTTTCACTCACCTTATTAAATAATTTGCTGAGATACCTCACCGACATTTTTCTAGTTTTATAATCAGCACAGTCTAAAACTTTTCGGCCCACGTTTCTGGCTACATACAGCATTTTTAACAAATTATTATCGACCAAATAGATATAATAAAAACAATCACATGTGAATGATGCAACTACGAAGAATTCGGATAATACACCGGAAATTCTATTCAATCTTGTATTCTAGATCTTTCCTACAAATAAGTTCTAAATATATATTTATTTTTTATTATTTATTTAAAAAAGTATTACACGGATATTTTTTATTAAAAAAAAAAAAAAATAAAAATGTATTTTTATAAATAATAATATTTTACTTTTTCTTTTTTTTTTAATAAAAAAAAAATGTAAGCATAAAAGCCGAAAATTTAATTTCACAATCACTACATTGATTCAATTGTTTCAATGACGAATATGCAAATGTGCGACAAAATTCTTTTTCCGGGGAAAAAAATTCCCTCACAAATTTTTAAACAAAAAAAAAATAATTTTTTTTTTTCATTCCAGAACTTTTAAACGTTCGTGATTTAAATTATCTAGTGATTAAAATAAGAGAATGTTATTTGTAATAAAATTAATATGATTAATTAATAATTATTTTTCTCAATTTAATTACGCCATGAATTCCCAATTCCTCTTTTCCGGACTAACTTAAAAAAACATGTAATGGAGATCATCAACATTGATTTTTTTTAATATGGGAATCCCAATCAAAGAAAACTAAATAAATTACTTTTTAAAACTCATTAATAATTTTCATGGAAATATTTGTTATTAAAAAATAAATTATCCCAAACAAAAACGTCAAAAGTTTCATGACAGTAAAAAAAAAAATTAACTAAAAAAAAATATATCAAAGAAATTTTGGGTTTATTTTATATACATTTAAATATATAACAAAAATTTTTTTTTTTTTAAATTAATTTTTTGTTTTATTGAGTACTATTAATAAATGCGACTATATGTTAACTATTATCATTATCATTATTCAAAATAGTTAACAAAATAATAATCATTATTACCATGTTATTATTTTTACACATCATCATCATCATCGGATCAACATCATCATAATCATCATTAACTCCAATTTTAAAATGTATTTATATTCGATATGAAAATAGGATGAATGAGAATGGAAACAAACAAACAAACAAAATAAAAATAAAAAATTTAAAAACAAAATTTTTTTCATTTTCATTTTAAATATTGTATTATTGCCATGCTGTTGATGAAATCATAAATTCAATTTTTTTTTAAATTTTTTTATTTTATTTTATTTTTATTATTTGTTTTATGTAAATAATAATCAAAAGTTATTAATAATAATAATTTCCTATATATATAATAATAATTATCAAGAATTTTTTTTTTTTTTACAAAATTTAATGAATTTTAATCATCACCCTAACAGTAGTAGTAGTAAACAAAAAAAAAAAAAGAAAAAATTTTTTATTGCAAATGGGCAATAATATAAACTGAATTTATTAATAATAATAATAATAATAATAATAATAAATGGTAATAATAATAGTAATAATAATAATAAATATTAATAATAATAAATTATTAAAAATCTGATTGAAAAATAGGAACGGATATTTCATTCAATTTTATTAATTATAAATTATTAATAAAAATTTATTTATTAATTTATTTATTTATTTATTTTAAACATCATCATTATTATTATTATCATATTTCTTTATTTTTATTATTATTATTATTATTAACTTTGATTTAAAGTTTATTTTACAGCACGAATGTAAATACCGATGAGAAATTTTTTTTTTTTTCACATTCAAAATTTTTCCCGGAATTAAAAAATCCCGATTTTTATCGATACACGTTCCCGAGTATAACCCGAAATAAAAATAATATTAATAATAATGATAATGATAATAATAATAATAATAATAAGAGTTGGAAAATCATTTTAAATCATTAGTACCTTTAAGGAACTCTAATGGAGACATAATTTTGTCATTTTCAAAAAAATTAATTAATTTTTACTTATTTAGAATATTATTATTATTATTATTATTATGATATCAAAAATAAAACATTATCAAATAAAGAAAAAAAAACCGGTAATAATAATAACAATAATAATAATAATAATAATAATGGGGGATAAAATTTTCTTAATACTGTTCGAAAAATCATCGTTTTTTTTTTTTCATAAATAATGATAATGATGATGATGATGATGATAATGATACGAAATAATTAAATAAAAAAATAAAAATAAATAAATAAACCGTCAAAATGATTTCCCTTACAATTATTATTATTATTATTTTATTATATGTATTTAATTTCGTTAACGGCTTCTTCGAAAGAAAAACAAAAAAAAAAATAATAAAATTTTCTTTTTAATATTATTATTATCATTATTATTATTATTATTTTTACAATTTCTCATCAGTTTTACTTACAATGAACCGTTCATCACTTTTATTTAAATTAATCAAAAAAAAAAAAAAAAAAAAATTTCCGAAAAAATAAAAAAAAAAACAAGACAGACAAGCGGACGGGGGAAAATGGCGAATAGGCGGGAAATTATGACGTAACACATAAACGGTACTGCCAACTTTTCTTTCTTTCGATCCATCGATATCATCGAATGTATATATATATATATATATATATATATATACACTAATTAATCCATAATTTTTTCTTCTGATCATCTCATCAAACGTATTTGCATCATCCATGAATTCCACACAATCCGGAGATCTATTATTATTATTATTATTACTTATAATTTCATTATGTTTAAAAAAAAAAAAATTATTATTATTATTATTATTATGTTTTAAACACTTTTGAATTTATTCTTCTTCTTTTTAATTTTTCCTCTTCTATATCACCAAATTTTTTTTTTCTTTTCTTTTTTTTTCTTTCTTTTTATACAAATAAAAATAAATCTATTCTTTTAATAAATTTCATACTTTTTTTTATAATTGTAATAGTAGTAGTGATAATAATAATAATAATAATTATTATTATTATTATTTTTAATGTTTCACAATAATTAATATATATATATATATTTATATATAAGTTTTGATTTATTTATTTATTAAACTTATTTTTTTTTGTTTGTTTTTGTTTTTTTTTTACACTCTTCAATTATTTATTTATTTATTTATTTTTTTTTTTATTTAAATATATATTTATTTGTTTATATTTATTGTTTTTTTTTTTTTTCTTGAGCTTTAAAATTTTCTTTTGTTTTTTTTTTTTTAAAATTTTTCTTTTGGCCCACAACATTTCCTTTTTTGTTTTATTCCTTTTTTTTTAAAAAGAAAAACTTAAAACTTTTTTCTTTCCAAACAAACACTTTTCATTTAAAAAAAAAAAAAAAAAAAAAAAAAAAAATTACAAAAATGATTTTTCCTTACATCCCGATCCCTGGAACTCTTTTTCCTATCTCTTTCTCTCTCTCTCTCACTCTCACTCTTTCAAGGGAGGGGGGCACTTTAAATATATAAATTTTTTTATATTTAGGAATAAAAATTCCTAATTTGGGAATTCCCCTTTTTTAAAAAGTTTTTTTTTTTTCAGGTTTTTCAGGTTTTTCATCCCCAAAGGAATTGTTTTTAATTTCCAAAAAAAAAAAAAAAAAAAAAAAAAAAAAAAAGCAAGTGCACTAATCGATTTTTGATTTTATTTTTAATAAGTTTTTATTTCATTTTATTTTTTAGTTTTTTTTTCTCCTTTTCATCATTATTATTATTTTTTTTTTTTTTTTGCACCAATAATTGTACCTTTTTTTTTAGGATCATCGAATTTTTTGTTTAGTTTAGTTCCCCTTTAAAAATAAACAATAAAAACTCGCGGATATTTTTCTTTAGATCATGTCACACCATCACTCCTCACTTTCAAATAAAACGTTTTTTTTTTTAATAAAGAAAATTATTATTATTATTATTATTATCATCATTATTATCATCATCAAACTATGTAAACCTAATGCCCGTGTGTTCATATCACTGACTTACAGCCGGAGACTTTTTGTCAGAATCTTGACTGGACGGTGTATTGCCTTGGGGAGGACCTATGGGACCCCTGTCGGGTCCTCCTCCCCAAGAATTAGGTCCACCCGTCATCGGGGAATCTGAAAATCCGTGATTATCGTGATCTAACGAATTAGCTGCGTCGTACTGAGTGTTTTCCAACCTCGTGATCAGTCTCTCATCTTCGTCTCCGAATTCTCCACCCATGAGTGAGGGTTCTCCGACCACCATGACGTCTTGAGATGCCAGCGAAAAATTCGGTCCGGGCGACCTTTTCTTATTGGGTACCGGCGCTGTATTGTTCACAGCCGCTGAATTTGAACCTTTTCGTTTCCGCCTTTTATTTGCAGGCCTTTGAGACTCTAATGAAACAACAACAAAAAATGAAAATTTTACTATCGGGGAATTTCACACGTATATACCACCACCACCACCACCACCACGAGGGCACCACGTACCAGGAGGAGCAACCATTCTTTGCCATTTTTGAAACAGAGTAGTTTTTAAACAATCTCTAGGACTAAGAGCATACGCTTTATGCCTCGACATTAATTCTTGCATTGGCTCTAAAATCACACATAACTGAAAACAAAAAATGATAATGATAATTATTATTTGAATTGATTGAAATAACTCGTTCCACGTGGAACCACGACAATCAACGCAATCAACCCTTTCGTAGGGGTAAATGAAAAGGATTTTTGGGGAAACCTATTATCAAGGACTGCTAGAAAACTTTTCAAAATGATGATAATGATAATAATAATAATAATAATAATAATAATAATGATATACCCTGAGGTAGTTGAGTGTAGAATTTGTTATTCCTTGTCTCGTTATATTTTTAGATAATTGTTCGAGCATTGATGGATCCTGTGCCGAATGCATGCCGACAACGGACCTCGGTATGAGTTCACGATGGGTTCTCACAGAAAAATGCCACGTTTTTATTCTCATAAGATCATCAAATGTAAATTCAAGTATTAGTCGTCCCTCCGTGCAAACCTGGAAAAAATAAAAAAAAATTTTAAATTAATTTAAAATATAAGAGAGAGAGCTAAAAAAAAAAAAAAAGATGTTTCCTCTCGCACTTTTCCTCGGGCAACAGTCAGAGAGAGAGAGAGAGAGAGAGAGAGAAAACAAAAAAACAAAAACAAAGATGGCCGACTTCGTTTCCTTTCTCTTTCTTTCGAATTATTATAAATAACTTACAAAGTCTACCTTAGTGAACATTGGCTTCCCGTGATGCGTGATCATGGAACACTGTTCGCAGTCTAATGTTATACTCGTGTTGTGAAAAGATTCTTTTGGATGTTTTAAATTATAATATAATTCAGTGACACCACCTTCGAATATACTCCTGAAATACCTAGGGATTAACGTTCTTCCTATTGCTGTACAATTAAAACAAAAACAAACAAACAAACATCTCGATTAAATCACAAAACGTAAATCTAATAATAATAATAATAATAATAATACTATTGTCGAATACACTCACTGTATCTTTTAGGTCCATCTTCTAAACAAAAAGTAAGCGTAAGTTGCGCGTCATCTTCGAAAAATTCTGTTGCGAACGCGTCCCACCATAAATTATCACTTTCCTAAAAGCAGAAGAAAAAAAAATTTTCCAATTCGGGTCATCGACGGAAACAATTAATAATAATAATAATAATAATTCATACGGCAAACCTTACAAAAACCTTACCTCGGTTCTCTGTTGGAGGCGTTTATTCAGTTCATATATTCTATAGTCGGGTTGACCAAAATACGGTGTGTGCCTCCTAGGTACAGGCAGAGATCTGAACCAAAAAAAATTTTTTTTTTTTTTTTTTAATATAAATAAATCAAATATCATGAGAATGGAAAACCAAACCAAATCCGTTAAAAAAAATAATAAAAAAAAAAAACTTCGATTTATCGATTTTATTACCGATCGAACGATAATAATTAATAATAATAATGATAATAATATTTAAACGTTAGAATAATTAAATATTATCAACGTGGTTCAGCAATCGTCAATAAACGTCAGAAAAAAAAAAAAAAAAAAAAAAAAATTAAAAGGCTATGGGGGTCAAAGTCTAAATTTAATATTTG
>NW_002987371.1:1059612-1103079 GCF_000006295.1 Pediculus humanus corporis
AATAAAAAAATCATTTATTTCAATATTAATTTAAATGATTATTGTTAAATAATAATAATAATAAAATTCATAATTAGTAATTTCAATGTCGCGTACAAAAAAAAATATTTATAAATTTTCAAAACGCATTAATAACAATAATTTTGTTTATATTAATAAATATTAATGATTTAAAAATACAAATGGCGGCAAAAAACCAACATGGCAATGAGAGACAAACGTGAAGAAGATGAAGAAGAAAGAACCGGAGGAGTAGTTAGAAATAAGAAGGACGAAAAATGGCTTTGTCTGGTGGTCGAGTTGTTGTTATAAAACGCGAGTGCACTGTCCTGAATGAAGGATATTTCAAACCGAACCTGGTTGGGACTCTTTTGCAATGGTTTCATAACTAACGCTCTTTATTGAGCGGAGATGAGATGATGCCTTTAAGGTATCGATCGAGAGATCGACTTCGGTCAACGCGCGGGAGGAATGCCACCAAAGACTGGCTGGGTCAATGGCAGGCAATACACATCAACAACAACAAATTTTTTCCTTCTTCTTCTTATTTTTATGATTGATGCATTCTTTATGATGATGATGGTGATGGTGGTGGTGGTGGTAGACACAACACGACTCGATTGTCACCGCGGGTATACCAATTTTCTTCCTTTTGAACATATCGCTATCACTTTTACTCTCTTATCATACAACTCTTCCTCTCTTTCTTTCACACACTGGGAAAATCCCAGCTTACGTATATTTACATCCTTTCGTGTTATATTCGTGCCGATGGCGAGCAGCACGACCCATTTTTATATATAATCATAGTCAGTCACATTCCCGCCAATAAATAATAATAATAATAATAACCAGTCCGTACAAAATAAATAAATCGTTCCGATTAGATTTCATCATTTTCGAAAACACGTATAAAAAAAAAAAAGAAACACATCTTCCCGCCAAAATGTCAAAAATTTGAAATTAAAAAAAAAAAAAAAAAAAAAAGTTAAATAAAATAAAAACAAGAAACTGATGTATTAGTAATAAAGTACAAAATTATTAATTAATTAAAAAAAGATCAAATAAACATAATTTTTTATTTTATTTTTATTAAATCATCCGTGAATGACAAATTGTTATTAAAGAAGGTTATTTATTACTCTTTGACTACTCCGCCATTCTTCTTCTTTCCCCCATACCACTTTCCTTTCGCCGCTTCTTTAATAAATAAAAAAAAAAAACCGCCAACGCACGATTAAATAATACATAAAACTTATTAACTCTATTTAATAATAATTAAGTCTTCTGTCAGAAGGGGAATCCACGACGACACGACAACGACAACAACAACAACAACAAATCGTATTTTTTAAATAAATCTTTTCTTTTTCTTATACTCTCTTGCTAATTTTCGAATAACCACCACCCCTGCTCCCCCTTCCCCCCATTTTTCAACACCGTGTCGAACAAACAAACACGTGAAACATTTTGCAGAGGTGGCAGGCGTTCCTACCGCCTTACTACCACCACTTACAACAACCACCGACAGGTGCCAAATCATCATCATCATCATCATCATCATCATCATCACCTTTTTTCTTTCTTTCTTTCTCACTCTCATTATAAATTAATTTAAACCCTTTTATACACAAAAGGTTTCATTTTACTCCGTTCATTACCTTTTCAAAAAGGCCTCCCTTTAAAGGCTCAGTTGAGAATATTTTCTTCTAATGGGAAAAAACAATTTTAATACCGAAACCGATCATTTTTATTTTAAATCGAGAGGAGGTTAAATTTTTTCCTCGTCATTCGATTTTTCTTTTTTTTTTTTTAAATGGGAAATTAAAGTGTCTCCCCAACCTTTTTTTTTCCTTTCCATTTTCAAATTATTTAAAACTGAATTACAATGATGACATTTTCTTTTTATAATTATATATATATCCCATTTCACGATAATTATTTAACAACTACTATCTTTAAAAAAAATATTATTATTATTATTATTATACACACATTCTAAAAACGATTTCTAAAATTTCTTTTAACATTAATTTTGTTTCGCATTTTACAAAAAAAAAAAATACAAAAGAAGGATAATGTTAAACGACATTCTCAGAAAATGTAAAACAAAAAATAAAAATAAAAAAAACAGAGCGACGATGACAACGATGACGATAACGATGATGAAAGTAAATAAGTCACGACGGTTGACATATAAAAGCTAAAAAATAAGTTATTAAAAAACAGAAGAAAAAAGAAAAAAGAAAAAAGAAAAAGAAAAAGAGGAAAAAAAAAAAAAAAGAAAAGAAAGAAAATGGAGAAGAAGGTAATTACTTTTTCCATAGCAACCCGACAATAGTGATGATGTTGCCGTCAACATCAGCTTTTCATTTTTTAATAAAATAAAATAAAATAAAATAAAATAAAAAAAGGAAAAAGAAGGAAAAATTATAATGAAAAAGAAAATTTTTTTTAATAATATAGCCATGAGCAAAAATTTAAAAAGAAAGAATTTGGTTTTGTCTGTTAAATGAATATCAGGTACGAGAAGTGGGAAAAAGGAAGGAAGGTACAAACAGTAAGAAAACAAACAAACATTTAAATAACAGCAAAGAAAAAAAAAAAAAAAGAAAAAATTCTTTTCGAATTACTTCACAACCTCGTCGTAAATTAGGTTTAAATCAGTTTTTTTTCCTTTCTTATCTGTCATTCGTTAAGATTATATTAATTACTTTTAACTCACGCTCAGGTACATACAACAAATGCAAATATTAAATTACATTTTTTTTTAAATTGAAAGAGAGAAAGAAAAAAAAAATCTCATATTTTACACAACAATAGTTTTCAACCGAAGTAAATCGAACTTTACTCCCTCCCCTCCCCTCCCCTCCCACACTCCCCATTTCCCCCATCTTACAAGAATCCATTTTGAAATCATGATTAAGCTAAAAAAATATAATACTAACTAAATCATTAAAATGTAAATATTTATGTACATATTATAAACGATAAACCTGAATTCGTACCTGAAAATTATAATCATCCTGGGAAAAATTATTGGAAAAGTAAATTTTTTCTTTTTTCTTTTGCCAAAAAAAAAAAAAAAAAAAAAATAATGCCAAGCACCGACGAGCACATAAAATCGATTGTTGAGAAATAATACGAAGAAAATGGAAGAGGAAAAATAAAAACTTTCTTAAAAGCTTATACACCCCCCCCCAAAAAAAAAAAAAAAAAAACGATCGAAAACCTGTATCCCCAATAAAAATAATTCAAAGCCAACTATTACTAAAACATAAAAGAGAGAGAGAGAGAGAGAAGAAATAATAATAATAATAATTTTTTTTTTCCAAGCAAAATATTATAATAATATATGAACCGACGATGATTTGGTAATTAATTTCCAATTTGAACTTTGAACTTTTTACAACAAATACCTACTACTACTACTACTGTGCCCCCCCACACGTACGATTAGTACCTGAATCGATACAACCGCAAATAATAATAATGATGATAATAATTTTAATGTGATTGCGGTCGTTCAAACAACACGCTTCCTTATTATTACTCAACGGCTAATGAATAAATAAATTTAAATTTTTGCCAAAGTAATAGTACGACGATAATAATAATAATAATAATAATAATAATAAAAAGCCAACGGCCATAGCGTGCTGGTCACACCGGTTCCCGTACGATCACCGAAGTTAAGCAGCATCGGGCGTGGTGCAAACTTGGATGGGTGACCGTCTGAGAACGCCACGTGCTGTTGGCTTAAAAGAGCAAAAAAAAAAATGAGAACAAGACAAAGTAAGAACCAAAAAACAAATCTTGTTCTACTGTCGACCTGAGGCAGCTCGACGAGAATGTGAATTTCACTGCTTCTGACCCTGGCCACTCCAAAGATGTTAGTCACCGGAGCCCAGTTCAGGAGACAAATCGTTCCCATCGAAAAAGACGGACTCAGGAAGACCTTCAAGAATTGATGTGGTGCTATCTTATAATAAGTGGCACCACCGAAATTCGAGGATTTGTCCCTAAGGAATCGGGTAGAAACCTCGGATAAATGCTTAAAAAAAAACTCCGACAAGTAGCCTTGTCGTGTTTAATGGTGGATAATAATAATAATAATAATAATAATAATAATAATAGTAATAATAATAATAATATTAATAATATTAATACAGGCTTCACGCGATAAATAACCAATTCAATTCATATCACAGGCCAGCCGTTCGATAATATAATATATAAAATTAATAATAATAGTAATAATAATAATAACAATAATAATAATAATAATAATAATAATAAAAACAGCAACAATCATAATAATAATAATAATCAACACAACAACAAAAGATTTTTTCTTTTTTCTTTTTTTTCTCTCTTTAAAATTTTTGCACTTTGGTCTTCCATTTCGAAATTTTTAATTAACTTTTCCTCAATAATAATAATAATAATAATAAACAAACGAACAAACGAGCAAACAAACAATTGATAATAATAATTTGGTTATATAATTAATTATTTTATAAATTGTCAAATCGTTTAGTAATAGTAATAATAATAATAATATTAAGAATGAGAGAAAAGAAAAAAAAAAAAAAAAAAACAGAAAAATCATTTTTGTCATCGATTCGACAGCAGCGTCCATTTTTACTAATACTACTCGATTATTTCCCTGTAAGGTTTAAAAATAAATTTCGACAAAGTTTTTCACCGACCATTTTAAAAAATTAACGTAAATAATAATAATAATAATAATAATAATAATAATAATAATAATAATAATAATAATGCGAACATAGACGATAAAATCTCGCTTAAATAAAACAAGTAGTAGTAGTAAATCAGGTACGAGAGAAAGAAAGAAAAAGGGAAAAACAAATGGGAACATAATATTATTATTATTATTATTTTTTTTTTTTTATACCAGCAAAGACGTTTAAAATCTTAAAAATAGATTTCTTCGAAAGCTCTACTAAAAAAAAAAAAAAAATGAAGATTTGGATAAGTTATTTCTAGAACACACAAACCAGATTCGATAGAAATAAATAAAAAAAATAAATAAAAATAAAAAATAAAAATTTTCGGCAAAAACGAAAAAAACACAGAAAAACTTTTTTTTTATATAGAACCTCCCCCCCCTATTCCCCTATCCATATCCGTTCTATCCCCATCCCCCCTACCCTCTCCTACCCTACTTTACTCTCTTCTTCTCTAAAAGTTAAATAAAGCTCACATGCACCTGTCTGGAAACTACTAATAATAAGTAAAAACTTAGCCGGCTCTACAAACTTTCCCAAGGATCTCCATGAATTTTTGGATAAGTTAACAAAAACTTTACATTTAATTAACTTTCTTTCCCTTCCGGCAATTTCCCGCCCCCTCCCCTCACCTCCCCTCTCTCCTCCCGTCCCCCGCGCTATTCGGAAAAAGCACAATTTCCAGACGATGTTTTCCCGTGCGAATATACATATTTATCGAACATTTTACAATTTTTTTTTTTTTTTTGTTTTCATCTCGTCATTATTATTAATTCGTGATAATAGAAATAAATGATAATGATGATTATGATCATAATGAAGATGAGACGTCGTCGGCGTCTAAATATCATTATCATTATTATTATTATTATTTTCAAATCTCTTCTTGTACTTTTTTAAATAAAAATCATTGACATCCGATTCAAGTATAGTACCGGTACGAGAAAAATTTAACGCATTTTAATCCCAAAAAAGAGTCCAAAGAGAGAGAGATGGGGGGAGGGGAGGGAAAAGAACCTTAGAAAACAACATAATTATTATTATTATTATTGAATTACAATGGCCTAAAAATATTTAATCACCTGTCAACAGGTGTTTTTTTTTTCCATTTGAATTAATCTCAATTTTTTTTTGGATTAGGTTACCCTCTTTTCCTACTCAGCAGTAGCAATAGCAAAAAAGCAAACAAATTTCCTCCTCCCCTCCCCTTTCCTCCTCCTCCTCCTTTCTCCTTCATCAATAAATGTCAATGTTGAAAAAGCAAAGTGGGAAAACAATTAAAAAAACACGACCTGACACGTCCCGGAAGAAACATGCGAGAGAAAGAGAGAGAGAGAAAATCCCTTAAGTTCATATTCCCAAGTTGAAGGAGGATTTCATCATCCAGTTCAACCCTTTTTTATTTTTCATTTCCAAAACTTTCTTTTGACTTCCCCCTTTCTCCCTTACTCTGTCTCTGTCTTTCTCTCTCTCTCTCTCCCTCTTCACTCTTTTAAATTATAATCGAATTGATTTTCTCATCATTTAGCTACCGTTTTTTTTTCCCACTTCTTCTCCTTTTTTTTTTTTTTTTATAATTGTTAGCAGTAAGGAAAGATTATTGAACTCTCGGTGGTTTCCTTGACCTTGTTTTTGAAATCGAATCGAATCGAATCGATTATTAGGTCGAAGATTCAAAACCAAAAATCAATTAAAATCGGGGGGTGGGGAAGGGGGTGGAGGGAAAAATCAAAATAATTACGTGTGGCAAAATTCAATAAACCGAAACGCATTCAACCTTTTCATATCGACGATAAACTCAAGAGGGAAGAGGGTAGAAGAGGGGAGGGGAAACCTCAATTCTCAACCGTAAAAAACTGTCAAATGCTTTGTACGACTTATTCCCGTCTGTCTCTTCCTCTCTCTCTCTGCATGACATTGAGCTTACCTGTAATAAGGAGTTCCGAAAGGAGAGCAATAAAATGGATCGTTATGTACGTGAGGCACCATCGGACACATTCCCGGATGCGGGGAGTGCGGTGTGCTCGAGAGCGGTGGCCCAAGTCCTCCCAAATGATGAATGTCACCCCCCGTGGGGAGGGGTGCAGGAGTGCTTCGATTACTTCGAACCGGCATCGGTGGAGTGAAACCACCCGGTACGGGAGACGTGAAACCGCCGACGCCGCCGGGGGCTAATGTCCCTGCCGATGGTGATTTCCACGGAGGCCCCGGCGGCGCCTCGCCGCCAGCGAGAAACGGCGAACAGGTTCCGAGAGAATCCAGCGTAATTGGGCCTAGCTCATTGCACGTCGAGTCTATCGGATCTTATCTTTTGGCTCGTGTCGAATTTCGCGTCTTCTGTTTTTGACCGGCGGTTAAATTTTTTGTTTTACCCATTTTTCTTTTTTCCATGATGGCGTCGTAGTGTTATGTCGTAGCAGTAGATAAACTTCTTCTTTCAAAAATTCAAATTGTCAAATTATTCCGAATCATCACACAAAGTGAATCCTTGACATCATGATTGACAGTTATAACTTTTTTTTTTTTTTCCTCTTATGACCACGTGATATATATATATTTTCACAAATTTATCCTTTTATTTATTTATTTATTAAATATTTATCACTTTAAATTGTTGTATCATTCCAATAAATAGTCAATTATTATTATTATTATTTAAATTTTTTTTTTAACAACTAATATAAAAATTAAAAAACAATTTTTATAAAAAAAAAAAAAACAAATTCCGTTAACGACGACGACTACGGCGGGGGGCCGGGAAATGGGGAGAAGGGGGAAAACATGACGGTATCCATAAAAATAAATAAAAATCGAAAATCGAATTCATTACGGCATCGATGACAGCCAAAAAAAAAAAAAAAAAAAAAAACGTGGCAGCAGGAAAAACAAAAACAAACGTAAAAAAAAAAAAAAAATTACATGTAACGATATATCGTTCGATTTGAAATTTTAAAAATTTGCCAAATGGCGCCAATTATTTATTCTCCTCTCACATCCTGTGGGGGGGAAAGGGGGGAACGAAATAATACAAAAAAATTTTTTTTTTAAATGGAAATACGTACAAGACCGTTCGCCATTTTACTTTTTTTTTTTACATTTCGACTACAAAAATAAAAATAAATTTCGAAAAGGCGGGAAAACAAAAAGAAAATGAAAAATATTTACGAATCGTGCGAATCAATTAGAAAAACACTTCATTTTACGTACGTGCGTGAGTGCGTGTGTGTGCGTGCGTGCGAGTGCGTAAATTAAAACGAATTATTTAAACATCATCACCGAGTGAGAAAGAGAGAGAGAAAAAAAACCTACAATTAAACGAATTCAAAAAAATTTTTTTTTTGTAAAAAAAAAAAAAAAAAAAAAAAATGGCGACAATTAATTAATTGATTTCCGTCATTTTTTTTTTCTTTTTTACGTGATAAACAATAGACGTTTTATTTGCTTTTTTTTTTTTTTTTTACGCCAATTATTTTAACAACTAATTCTTGTCGTATAAGTTAAACGTTTGTTTTTTTTTTTTTTTTAAATCGAGAAAACAAATGAAAAAAAAAAAATTTTTAACTTCCCATATTTAAAAAAAAAAAAAATAAACGAACGAACGAACGTTACGCGACCGTTACACAACTAACTATCTCTATATATTAACGTTTTAACAAATCGTCAATTATTTATTTAAATTTAAAAAATTTTATATTTGGAAATCACACGTTGCCAACTTAATTTTTCTCGTCTTCATGTTTTCTCAAACTTTGACATTAACACAATCATAATAATAATAATAATAATAATTTCTTTCTATTTTTGTACTCGTCGTGTAAAAAAAAAAAAAAAAAAAAAATGGCAAACCATTTTTTCATTACGTGAGCAAACATTTAATTTCAATATTTAAACTAAATAAATTAATAAATTGTTTAAATTTTTAAAAGAATTAAAACAAAAACAAAATCGCAAAAAATAAAATAAAATAAAATAAGCACAGCAACGTGCAATTTTGTACGTGATTTCTTTTCAAATTATTATTATTATTATTATTTAACCTTTAACCCCAATTCTGTCAATTGTATTTTAAAGGAAATAAAAAAACGTTTAATAAAACTTACTAAAAATTCAATAACAATAACTAATTAAATAAATAAATTAATTAATTAAATAAATAAATAAATAAAACTGTAACACATGAGAGACTAAATAAAAATCGACACTGTCATATATATATATATATATCAATTTTTTTTTTTTTTTTTTTTTTTAGTTTTTTTCAAATAGAAAATAAACGATTCGTTTCAACTAACTTTAGTAATAATAATAATAATAATAATAATGATAATAATAATAATAATAATAATATTTCGATCGGACAAACACTAAAAAATATTTTTTATAACGATCCGTTCTTTTTTTCCTAAGAATTAATACTCATTGATTTTTTTTTCTTTTTTCTATTTTTTTCTATTTTTTTCTATTTTTTGTTTCCTTTCTTATCCTTTGTATTCCTTTTTGTTTTTTCCTTTTTGCTTTTATTTTCGTTTTCGTTTTGTCTACCGACAACACGTGAAATTTAAATTTTTATTATTATTATTATTTTTTTTTTTATCGACAGATATGGGATTCGCCCCCTTTAATAGTCAAAATCCTGAATGCCGGTGCGATGAAACTGTACGAAAATCGTACAGACCTGGTTTACGCCAGATATTGCTTAGAAATTTAAAATGATTCATATTTTCCCTTCGATTAACATTCGACTCCAACGTCTTCTTACGTTTTCCACAATACAAAATTTGAAAAAAAAAAATCGGTCGGTGTAGGAGAGCACGACCGAGTGCATGTAGCGCACAACATATTTACTAAAATTCAAATTTTAAAAAGACTTTGTTTTCGTATAGATTGTTCCCTGCGAAACCCATCATCTACGCACGCTTTGAATTCGAACGAAAAGACGGAAACGAAATTAAAAAAGAGACACGACCGTGTGGTATTTTCAAACGAGAACGCGTTCGACTTACGTTCAAAACCTTTTCACCGTTCAGAAACAATTCAAACGAAGAATTTTCCTTGTGATATGAAAACGAGGGGAAAAGTCCGTCATCTTGTAAATCCACCTGTTATAACGAAAATTTTGCACTTTATGCCCGTGATACGAGAGTGTTTAGCTTACGAGACTTTGAGATTTGTTTTATCATCTAAGTAGCGATGCTTAATTCTTATTTTTCTACACGGCAGTGCCAATAGCACAAGATGAAAAACCACTAGGACAAACTATTACTCAACCAAATGGCTTGGGGGATTCGCACAAAAGTTCAAATCTGTATACTACACGCCATTTGTACCTGATTTAAACGAATTTAAATTATTATTCTCGGGTTAATAAACACGACCTCGCCAAATAATAATAATAATAATAATAAAAACCGGTCAAATTGGCAATCGCATTGTGTCTGAAATTATTACTTTTTAAACATATACATATACAAAAAACAAAACCGCTAACCCCCCCCTTCCCCCCATTTTCAACCTCAACCTCAACAACAACAAACAAATTTTTTTTTTTTTAAATTATTATTTTTAAAAAAAAAAATGGCGACCTCTCATATTTACAAATAAAACAAATTAATTAATTCTAATTAATGTTTTTTTTTTTTTACAATAAATGTTATCGTCGGGCTTTATCAAAGTTAATTATTATTATTATTTTATTTATTTATTTATTTTTAACTGGTTGTTTGTTTATTAAAAAACTAGTAAATTTTTTTTTTACGTACGTACACGTCGACAAGAACCTATAATTTTATCATTATTATTATTATTTTTTTTTTTTTTTTGTAATTTTCTTCCGCCCTTATCGACGCAATAATAATAATAATAATAATAATAATAATACGATTAGATAACACATTACCAGTCAGAGAGTTTTAAATTATTAATAACATTTAATTTATATAAATAAATATATATAAATGTAATTTAGGCTTAATGAAACTAACCTTATACAATATATAATTAATTACCCGAAAGAATTTCATTAAAAAAAAAAAAATTTTAACCATTTTCCTTTTCTTCTTCATTATAATTATCATTATTATTAAATTTCGCAACTTAAAAATAATAATAATTAATAATAATAATAATAATGACGGATGATTCAAAAAAAAAAAAAAAAAAAAATTACAATACATGTTTGAAAAAATAAACGAAATCCAAGTTGCTCGCTGTTTTTTTTTTTTTTTTTTTTTTGACAACAAACCAAGTCAATTTGGTCTAACCATAGCTGATAACTTCATTCTAGTCTCAAAACGAGGCCTCTAGTTGAATATCCAGTTCGATTGTGAAAAAATCTACAAAAACATCGTCATCCGTTATGTTAAACATAGGAAACACACGTCCCGTGTAATAAAAAAAACTCTCTCCGCGTTTATATTTATACGATTGGGATATTTAAATTCTACACCGTAAGCTAAATCTAACTTTTTATATCAAAACGTGGAGAGCGAGCGAGCGAGCGAGCGAGAGAGTGAGAGAGAGAGAGAGAGAGAGAGAGAGAAATGAAAGAAAATAAAAAAAAAATACGTAAGAGGGAGGAAAACAGAATGAGAAAGAAAGAAAGACAGAGAGATAGAAAGAGGTGAAAAAGAATGAGAGAAACCAAAAAAAAAAAAAAAAAAAAAAAATTTTTTTTTTTTTTTATTTTTTTTTAGAATAAGCCTACTCAAAAAAAAATAAAAAAAAAATGAAAAATAAAAATAAAAAAAAAATAAAAAAATAAAACGATTAATAATACACGCGGATTGAACAAAATCGTGCTTTGCTAAGCATAATGATGGCGTACCTACTACGCGAAACCTCCTCTCAAACCTTCCGGAACACTCGGGTTAAAATAATAATAATAATAATAATAAAACATCCCAGTAACAAGAGCCTACGCGACAGAGAGGAAATAAAACGGAGGAGACCAAGCAGCAGGAAAAAGAAAAAACCCATCGAAAAATTTAGTTAATGAGCAAAAAAAAAAAGAAACATGGAAGAGAAGGGAAAAAAATAAGAGGCTGTGAAAGAGAGCAAAAGCAAAAGCAAAATATGCCACCCGGGGGAGACTGGGGAGGGGGCGAGGGGAGAGGAAGGTATGATTATTTAGCATGTACTACTACAAAATTATATTTCTTTGACGTTCGTTCGAAAAAAAAAAAAAAACATCAGACAGGTACGCCATTATTTTATTATTATTATTATTATTATTTGTATACTATCGAACTAGAACAAACTTTCTCCAGGTATTATATACTTTTCACAAACTTGGCAAGAGAGAGAAAACAATCAATCAAAATACAAAAAACCAAACAAACCTACGTGTGTACCTGTTTGTACACACGTACACGTAAAATTTAAAAAAAAAAAAAAAAAAACCGTTACTTTTAATTTACGCCCATCGTAAGATTCATTCGATGACTTATTATTATTATTATTATTATTATTATTATTATTATTATTATTATTAATAGTAAAAAAAAAATTCACCTTTTTTCAAATTCTGCAGGAGGATTCATAACATACCACACGTTCGTACATATCACCAACTTTTGAAAAAAAAAAAAAAAAAAACTCAGTTTAGTAATAATAATAATAATAATAAATCACTCTTTTGCTAATTCGTACACGCACGCATTTAATTTTAACCGACATCGAACATGGATGGTTGCCATGTATTCGTACACAATACGAAGGTTCAAAGGTTTTTTACACGGGGGTTGTTTTGAAACGAACGACGACGAATTTAAATTTTTAAATTTCAGGTACCGAAAAATTACAAAAAAAAAAAAAACCTCGCAAAAAAACACACACGAAAAACACACGAAAAAAAATTTTTTTTTTCTCTCTCTCTCTCTCTCTCGCGATCGCGTATACTTGAACGCGCGCACGCACATTTTCTCCATATCTGTTTTGTTATTTATTACATTTAATGTTTATATATATATATATGTGTGAGTGCGTGCGTGCGTGCGTACATATAAAGAAGCCGAGAAGAGTAAAGAAATAATAATAATAATAAAAAGAAAGAAAGGTCGAAAGGTTAATATTTCCGCTCCGCCACTGGAAAACAACAACAACAACAACAAATTCTTGTGTGTAACCAAACCGTATGGATGGCTCACAAATGGTTTCACGGGAATGCAAAATCGCACGGGGGAGTTTTCGGGTCTTTAACGCTGTTATTTAAGGAATTTTTTTTTTTTTTTTTTTTTTTTAAATACCCGTTTCCGCTTCCGGTTTTTCTTCCCTAATACGCTCCCCTCCCCTCCCCTCCAAATCAGTAATTGTACCGGGTACTTAAAATCGAAGGAATGAATGATACGAAAAAGTTTGTAACAATCTTTTTTTTTTTTTTTTTTTTCTTTACGCCATTTAAATTTTTCAACCTTTTCTTTCGTGAAAAGACAAGATAAAAAGAAGATGATAATGATGAGATTTATTTCAATTTAAAGCAAACTTTTAAAATGTTACAGCATCCGATCAATGGACCCAACGTTGGAGGCGGCGGCGGGGGCGAACGGAGGGGGGGGACCGAAAAATTAACGCACTGAGAATACGAATCATAACAAAAAAAAAAAAAAAAAAAAAAAAAAAAGGTTCGAAAATTTTCCTTTTTAAAAGCTTTTGAACCTTTAAACTCCCCTCCCCTCAAAAAAATAATCATATATATATGCACACACAATGGGAAAACACCCCTGAAAATTTTTCTTTTTTTTTTTTTTTTTTTTTTTTTTTTGCCCAACCTTGGATGCAAATCGAATTAAAAAAAAAAAACCTGAAAATTCAGGTAAGGTTTACAAGGGCACAAAGGGAAAAACTAAAAAAAAAAACGTTTCGAACGTAATTTTCGAATTTTCCTTTCCTTTTCTTTTCGTTTACCATCATCTCTCCTTTTCTTTTTCGTTCCTGTGACGTAACAACTACATCCGTAAATTTTTTTTTTTTTTTTTAATAATAAAAACGTTAACGTTATTACGGGGTGAGGGTGAACGGTTACTACGAACGAGGCAAAGGTGAAAAGGTGAAAGAAATGTTCTACGAGAACAAAGAGGTAAAAAAAAAAAAAAAAAAAAAATGGCAAACGAGATTCGGAAAATGTAAAGAAATAAAAATGTCAGAAGAAAAAAATAAAAAAGAAAATTTTTAACTTTTCTGATAACCGACGCACCCTCACCCTCCCCCTTCCCACCGGTTCACGTGTCCTTGCCAACTTTTGACTTTGAAAACGTTTTCATTTCCATTGATTACCTAAAGAAATTTTTTTTTTTTTTTTTTTTTTAAACGTGCAAGTAAATCAGATCCTCGGATTTCCCACCTCTCTCTCTCTCACTCCCCCCCCCAACCCCCCCGACTCACCCCCCGCAAAAAAAACAATTTGATTTCATTTTTTTTTTAACCTATTTCTGACTACCTATAGCCGAAACCTGAATCTCTCTCCTTTTTTTTTTTTGGGAAACAGAAAAAACCGACTCGGATTTCTCCCCCCCCCCAAAAAAAAAATATACATATATCGATTAAACAAAATCGGGGAGGTGAAAGGACGAGTGGAGGAGAAGGGAAGTGGAGGGGAAACGAACCATAAGTCACAAACCGTTTT
The DNA here is from genome assembly GCF_000006295.1 of Pediculus humanus corporis. Lineage (NCBI taxonomy): Eukaryota > Metazoa > Arthropoda > Insecta > Psocodea > Pediculidae > Pediculus > Pediculus humanus. The sequence continues at coordinate 1,073,986 of NW_002987371.1, forward strand.
ACAAAAGTAATTTAAATGATGCACGTTTTTTTTAATTCTCTTCTCTGGATGCATAATACTTGTTAATAATAAACGTCATTTATTTATTTATGACGTAATCTCAATTACGTCACCATATTAATTTATTATCATGCCAAAGTTACCAAATAAATAAATAAATAAATAAAATAAAACATTAATATTATTATTATTATTTTTTTTTATCTAAAAATTTATTTATAAATAATCGTTACGAATGCCATTTCATAACATTGATTCTTCCCGACAAATAATAATAATAATAATGATGATGATGATGATCATGATAATAATAAATGATATGAAACAAGTAAAAACCGACAATAACAATAACAATAATAATAATAATAATAATATTTTTCATTAAAAACTCTGGGCCGCCATCGATTATCACCTACTCGAAAGGGATCTTTCCCCTCCCTCCCTCCCTCCCTTCCTTTCTTCCTCCTCCTCCCCCGGGTTCGTATTTAAATTTACTTTTGAGACGGTGATAACACGTCGTAATAATAATAATAATGAATTCCTGCGGAATGTATTGACCCCCCGACAAAACCGCAAGATTTTGACCTTCATCAGTCACTCAGTCACTTAGTCAGTCAGTCAGTCAGTCAATCAATCAATCAATCATTTTATTTTCCGTTAAAAAACCATGTTTTAAGTTTTATACGCAACTTAATTTACAAATAATAATAAAAAAAAAAAAAAAAAATTAAAGATTGCGAGAGAGTGAGAGAGAGAGAGGAAGCGAGCGAGAGAGAAAATGAGTAAAACAAAGTGAGAGAGAGAGAGAGAAATTATGCAAAATAATAATAATAATAATAATTAAATCTCAGGCATAACTTCGAACGTAGTGAAAAAAAAAAAAAAAAAAAAAAAAATGATTTTTAATTTTTTTTACGTGTACAAACCATAGACAAACAAATGAACAATTGTAATTAAAAATAAGTTTTCTTACTCTATGATAATCAAATACTATACATATCAATTACACTTTGGTCAAATATAATTTCTCATTGGCATTCTTTTCTTTTCTTTTTTTCTCTTTACAAATCGAATTTGAAGTAAAAAAAAAATACACGCACACGCACACGCACACGCATACGAATCCAACCTTACCAACAAGAGACCTGGATTTGTCAGAAGGAAAAACTTTAAACTTTTTTTTTTTTTTTCCTGTCGCAACAAAGTTAAATACAAAACAAAACAAAAACAAAAAAAAAAAAAAATTGCCACCTGGGAGTACCTTTAAGGGTGTGCCAAAACCCAAGGGTGAATTAATAGTGTAAGAAGGGAAAAAGGGAGGGGGGAGAGAAGAGAGACGGGGAAAAGTATGACAGAAAGGGTTGAAAATAATCGAATTCAACCATGGAAGTAAAAAAAAAAAAAAATGATTGTATAACGCTAGTGATTTATTTATTTTTTTTTTTTTAAAAAAATGATTAGGTTATTCCCTTGTTGCTCCGCGATACTCGTGTAGAGTTGACTGATATCGATCAGAATGGAGAAATATTTTGATATTACAATAGAGACCCCGTTTGAGACTATTTTCAAAACCGGAAAAAGACGTACGAGAAAACCTTGTTCCCAATTGTCAAACCCGTCTTTTTAAAATAATTTTACTCCGCTCCGTTCAAAACGTAAAAAGACCGGAATCGAGGAGCGTGGGAAGTAACGCCAAAAAGTCAAATTAAATAAAAAACTACAAAATTTTTTTAGTTGAGTGCAAAAAAGGAACATTTTACATAAGTTCCAATATGATATTATTCCTAATTTCCAATGATGCAATTTTTTTTTTTTCTTTCATTTTTTTTTCTTTTTTTTTTTTTTTTCATTTTTTTTTTTTGCTCTTCAAACGGTTAAGAAAAGGAAATCAGAAATTGTTTCTAAAATAATAATAATAATAATAATAATAATAATAATAATAATAACAACAGCAACAATGATAATGATAATAATGACGACGACGACGACGACAACGATAATAATCATTTAAAAAAAAAAAATGATAGTAACACGTTAGTAAATGCTAATCATATCAATTATTATTATTATTATTATTAGTATTAGTATTTGTCTGTCTGATGATGGCATCAGATTCGATTAGAATTAATAAAATTATAAATTGTTTACAAACGACAGAAAAAAAAAAAAAAACCAAAATGGTCACAATGACTGGAATGGCGTCAACGACAGCCACATGAAAAAGTTTTATTTTCAAGTGCCGCCATATATATATACTCGACTCGAAAGAGTTCACCATGAGATTTTTTCAAAAGCCAAAAAAAATCTCTCTCCCATTGACTAAATCATCGTCATGACGTGGTCGTATAATTTTATCGTATATACAACGTAAAAAAAAATAAAATCGCGTATCGTGTCAATAGACAAAGAGAATACAAAAAAAAAAAAAAAAAAACGTACACACACACATTTACACTTTTGCGGAAATTGATTTTACAACAGGTTTTCAATAAATCACAAATAATAATAATAAATAAACATTTCGAGAAGGGGGAGGGGGGGGAAAAAATTCCTCAAGTATTACGGGTCAAAGGGTTCACACATCCAGGAGGAAATGGTCCTCCCTCCCTCTCTCTCCTTCCCCCCTCAAATGGTACGTGTGGTGGCTAAAACAAATATCATTTAAAAAATTCGATTAAAATTTATTTAAAAAAACACGTTGAGAAAATAAGCGGAAAAGATACAATTAACTACATAAATTTTCCTCGGGGGGCAAACTTGACTACTTCATCACCACCCCCTACCCCCCACCCCCAACCATTACCGTGAGTAACCTTCACGTTATCATCATCAAATGTCACCACGTCATCACCTATTCACCATTCACCTTTTTCATTTTAATAAATGACTATCTTCCTAATACCCCCTCCCCCCTCTCTCTCTCTTTCTGTCGTTTCCCTTCCCCTCTCTCTCTCCCCCTTCCCCCCTCCGTTACCAAATATCACAAAAAACTATCATCATGTATAAATCGTATTCATGATACAAAATAATTAATTAAATTTTATTATGAAATATTTCAAAACAAAATCAAAACAAACAATTTCGAGTTTCTGTTTTCTTGATCGATTAATCGATCGATCGATCGATCCATCGATCTTATTTTACCGATTATATATATATATGTAAAAACTTCTGCTTTTTGATCGATCTGTAATCTTAAATTTTGGCATGTTGCCACGACCATTTAAAAAAAAAAAAAAAAAACAAAACTAACATCTTGATCCATCTAAATCTATTTTCTTTTTTTTTTTTTTTTTTAACCGAATCCATTTATCATAAGCTTTTTAACATTGCGACATATTAATAATAATAATAATTGTAATCTTGTTAATAATAATTTTTTTTTAATAATATTATTTTTACACGTGTTATCAACCGTATTATCAATTAAACGACCGTTACACTTTTATTCCTGTGACCACTACTGCAAAAACGACATAATAATAATAATAATTTTTTAAAGGTAAAGAAGAAGAACATCATCATTACTGAAACGCATTCATTATTATTATTATTATTATTATTATTATTATTATTATTATTATTATTTTTAACAAAGGAAAAAATAAAATAAATAATTTAAGCAGAGAATGAAAAGAAAAAATTAAAACGACTCACTCGTAGAAGGCAGTGGTGAAAGTGCGCGCGAACGCGTAAAAACCTCACAGGAAACAGCAGAAGAGAATAGAGAGAGAGAGAGAGAGAGAGAGAGAGAGAGAGAAAAAACCGTTACCGGAATAAAGTTAATAAATTTCGTTTATGAAATTTACGTAAAGATGGCGTTTTCCCTTTGTTTGCCTACAAGGTAATGCTAATTTATTTTACGATTGAATTTATCTTTTTTCCTACCCGACCATTTTATTATTATTATTATTATTATTATTATTATTATTTTTATTATTATTATTATTATTTATTAAATAAGCTTAGCAAATTATTCTGCAATATAATAAGTATTTAAAAAAAAAAAAAAAAATATTTTCCAAAAATTTTATTCGAATCCCATTTGAAAACATTTTTGGTATTTTTCTAGAAGCTTTTCTCCATATTGAAAACAATTCTTACACAAGTTTCGCTTTGTTTATTTATTCTATTTATAAACATTTATATAATATTTATTTAAAAAAAAAAAAAACAAAGAAAAAAAGTGAAATTTTCCCGCCTTTTTACCAATTCATTCCAATTTTTTTTTAAACCTCATGAAAATTACAAAATTAAACGTTTTTTTTTTTTTTTTTTTTTAAAGAAGGCTGTGGTTTTTTCTTTTTCTCTTGTACTTTTTCACCGCAATAATAATAAAAGTTTAAAATGGAGGAAAAATAATAATTTTCAACGTCGTAAAATCAATTGAAAAAAAAAAAAAAAATGGCGAAAAATAATAATAATAATAATAATAAATAATAATATGAGAATAATATACCCGAATAAAAAAAATAAGAAAAAATTCAATAAGATATTATTATTATTACTTTTTTTTTTTTCGAAAATAAACGAATCGTTTGAAAAAAATAAAATAAAATAATAATAATAAGACGGTGATAGCTTGGTTAACCTTGTGCTTTTAAAGTCTTAAAGATAAAGGAAAATTAGAGGAAAAACGAAAAGAAAAACAAAAACAAAAAATGGAAAACGTGAAGTAATAAAAATTCGTAATTATTAAAACGCAAATTATTTAACGTATAAACAAACAACACACGACGAGGCACCGCGATTTGAAAACGTTCCCCTCAAAAAAAAACAATAATTATTATTATCATCATCATCATCATCATCATCATTAGAGTGATATTAATAATGTTGCTGAACGAAAGCAAATAATTAAATTTAAACAAATCTTCTAGAAACTTGTTAAAAGAAAATTTGCAAGGGGAAAACTACGACAGTCGTCGTTTAGGCCTCTGGCAGTAAGAGAAAAAAAAAACCTTATTCCAACAGGTATTCATACAAAATACCTTCCTGTATTAAAAAGAAGAAAACCTTTTATTAAACAAAAAAAAACAAAAAAAAACGATAACTGCAGTGGCAGCAGCAGCATCAGCAGGAGCCGAAAACAGTTTTTTTTTTTTTTTTTTTTTTTTTTTTTTTTTAAACATCAAAAATTATTTTTTTTTTTTTTTTACCCCCTGTACTACCCTTAGAGAAAAGGAAAGGGGAACAAAAAAAAAAAAAAAAAACCATCGAAGGGCGATTTTGAAATGCTCGACATGGATCGAAAGCAAACCTCCACCACCATATTTCCCCCCCCTTTCCCCTTCCCTTCTCTCCCACTCCTCTCCCCGCCCCACTCTCTCTTCCTCTCTTCTCTTCTCTTTTTTTTTTCCTCTCTCTCTCTCTCACTCTCTCTCTTTCTCTTTCTCTTCCTTCCTTTAAACGCCTCCCTTATTTTCAACTGCCCTCATTCCAACAACTTCCATTTCGCATCCCCTTTGCCTCGAGCATCCATCCTCTCCCTTAATAATAATAATAATAATAATAATAATTTCTCCCCGAACCCCAATGTTACAAAACAGTTATCTCCTACGAAAACCAACAACCTATTCTTCTTCTAAGGATTAGCTTTTTTTTTTCTTTTTTTCTTTTTTCCCCGATTCGAGGTGAATTTTTCCCTCCCTCTCTCTCTCCCTCCTCCTTCCCCCCCCTAGCTCATCCCTATTTTTTCTTTTTTTTTCGTTTTTACGCGTTTCTTCGCTATGTGCTTAATTTTTTTTTTTTTTTTTTTTTTTTTCAACTAAAAGTTTGCTGAAACCTGATTAGGAAAAAGAAAATGCGAGAGAGAAAAACTAAACAACAAAATATTTTTAGATTTTATAGCCATTTTTATAATACGTGGATTTGAAATTAAGGTTTTCGAAAAAAAAAAAAAAAAAAATCGGAAATTTTCAGGTACAGACATCCTCGTCAATTGTCGCCATCTTGGGGGGCGTGTAACACCAAAAGTTTTTCCTTTTTTTTTTTTTTTTTTTTTTTTTTTTTAATAACAGTGAAAAAAGAAAAAAGTGGGACGCACAATTTTTACTATCAATATACTCTATTATCCGTGGCCAAAACATTAAAAAATAGACACGGCAGCAGCAACAGCAACAGCAACAGCAGCAGTAAAGCCTTGTTTAAAAAATTTTTTTTTTTTTTTTTTTTTGATTGAAAATTTTTAGTAAATTCATATCCACCAAACGCGAGAAAGAAAGAAATGTAAGTGAATATAAAAGTTAATACGCCAAAACTAAATAAAGATAGGATCTGTGGGATGATTACGTCACAAGGGGTTGCCATGGAAACGGCATAGCAAAAGCACAGTTGCCAAATCCAACACTTGTCATCGCTGAATAATAAAACGTGTGCGATGGTGAAATTCTACAACGGATCAACAGACAGATATTTCAATTATTTCTATGGTGGTTTCAAAAAAAAAAAAAATTTTTTTTTCTTTTTTTTTTTTTAAATTAAAATGCGCAGGATGATAATGACTGGGGATCGGAAGAGGAGGAGTAGGAGGAGCGGGGAGAGGGGAGAGGGGAGAGGGAAACGCGGAAAAAATTCAAGTTACAACAATATTACATTGATGACTTGATCAATATGTACCTAAGGTTTGAACCACGAATTCCAAAAGCAAACCCATTGGAAATCCTTCGCTATAAGCCTAACAACGAATTTCGTTAATGACACGACGTGGAATTTTAGGAAACGGAAGAGAGAGAATTTTCCATTCGTCGCGGTTTTCCCAACATTAAATAAACTTACACTTGAATCCTTTTTACAATTTTCATCCCCGTGGCGAACGTGAGGGAAAACTATGAAAAAACCAAAAAAAAAAAAATTTGGTCGAGTTTTCTGGGGGAAAATTGATTGAAGGGGTTCAAAAACCTTCAACCGCATTCACAGAATATTTCGTTGAGGGAATTCTTTTCTCAGAATATTTTTGTTTTCAAACCCCTCTCATCATCATTATCATCATCATCATCATCCATCTGTCGCCACGTTCTTTACATAATTCTTTATTCCGCTATTAACTTATTATATTCCTCTCGTAAAACTATGACCGACAGATTAGGTTGGTTAAGAACGGGCATCACGCACGAGACTTGCCCACAGGAGGCAAACAACAAGAGAGAAAAACAATAATAATAATAATAAAAAGTTAAAATAAAAAAATTGGTGTCAAAAACCGAGTACTTTAATGATGTACAGAAGGTGATCATCGTCATTAAACGTTTTTAGTTATGGGAAAATCCTAAAGAGGGAAAGTTGGCAAAGGGTCGTGTCTTTAGAAAAAACAGAAAATATACACACCGTGAACGTTGACCGGAAAGGATCGAAAGAAAACTAACCCCTATTACTACTACTACTACTACCACCACCACCACCCCCACCACTACTCCACTCAATCGTTTCATCCATTAAAAATTTTCTCTTCCTATTAACAAGTTAACGAACCGTAATAATAATAATAAAAAAAAAGAAAAAGAAAAATTACCAGCTGATTTATTCGAACTGTTTACCCCCGTTTTAGCCCTTTCAGACAAACTTTTTTTTTTTTTCTTAATGTTTCTTTGTCTTTCTAGAAGATGACTCCACGAGTTTCAATTTTCTTCCAAAGATTTATTTACCATCGATATCATGTTCTCATGTCGTTGTTTATTTTTTACATCTTCCGATTTCTTTTTTCATTTTTACAATTTAAAAAAAAAAAAAAAACAAAACAAAAAAAAAAAAAAAAAACAAAATTCGAATCGAATTATAATTTTAGTTCGGAAAAGGTTGAAGAAAAAAATGTAAAAGAAGAAGAAGTGAGGGGGGGCTAAAGCGAGGGCTAAATATTTCAGTTCATCCCCATCCCCATCCCCCCGAAATAATAATAATTTTACAAAATGGCAAATAAATATCTATTTCATTTACTTCAAATGTCGGTCGGTTTTTCTTCCCCTTTCTCTCTCTCCCCTCCCTCTCTTATAAGTAATAAGAAAAAAAAAAAAGAAAAAAAAAAAGGAAAACTTTAATAATCGACTCACATCCAACAGCAACAGCAACAACAACAACAACAACAGCTTAATCAAATAGGGTCAAGTTTACGAGAGAAATTTTAACTCGAAATCTTAAAATTAAACTTTTCGATTTCTCAACTCGGTCGGCATACTTTTCGTCGCCTCTTTTCCCTTTCCCCCTTTCTACCCTTAAAACTCACCCTTTAGTTTTGTCCCCTTTTTCCGCGTCGTCGTCGTCATCGTTATCATCGTCATCACCACCGCCACCGCTCATTTTCTTTTCTTTTTCACCGCCTTCATGCAACGACTACGGATTATCGTTCGAGACACGGAACCGATTTAAAAAAAAAAAAAAATTTTTTTTTTTTTTTCTACTACCACGACTTCACGACGTCACACCCCGGAAAAATTTTACACGAATTAACATCGTTTCCAACATTTTAAAAAAAAAAAACGAAAAAACTCTATAATGAAGCGCAAAAATCTTTTGTTTTTTGTTTCTATTCAGTCAATGGCGATACGGTAACTAAATTTCATTGAGAGAGAGAGAGAGAGAGAGAGAGAGAGCTTTGTGTGTTGTTGTTGTAGTGAAAACGTGATCGTAGTAATAAACAATTTTATTAATAAATTTAAATCACGTAAGATTTTGTTTTTTTTTCTTTTCAGAAAATGTGACCAATTGTAAAAAAAATAATTCGATCGCGGTTTTGAAATTTTACCCCTTCACCTCACCCCACCCCCACCGAGTACTCTTATTCCCTCCCCCCCCAAAAAAAAAAAAATTTGAATTCACAAAAATTTTTCATTTGCGAACCGTACTGACACCTGTAGGACGTTGATCGAAAAAAAAAACAACAACCATCATCATCATCATCATCATCATCATCTTTTTCATAAAAACCTTGAACTTTACAACAATGGATCCAATCATCCAATCATTCTCTTTCATCCATCAAATCCCTGCGTAATGAACCTAATATTTAACTTTGCTGATTTTAAAACGTTTGCCAATCATCGACTCTTTTCTACTCCCACGCGCATTCAATTTAAAAACAAAAAAAATTTAAATTCAAACGATACCTAAAACCCATAATCAAACAAACAACAAACATCACACATACAAAAAATAAAATCGTCTGCTCCTTCTGTAAATTACGGGATTTTTTAAAATTGTAGGTACTCTTACTCGTCAAAAAGGGCAATACCCCCCCGAAAAGAATAAAAAAAAAAAAATACCACTGAAGAGTGAGAGAGAGAGAGAGAGAGAGAGAGAAAATTTCACGGTTCACCATCATTCGTAATGGAATATTTTCTACGTGTTGCTTTCATTGTAAAAAAAAAAAAAAACAGGTATATTCGGAGTACAGATTACTTTCATTTCAGTATCTTCTTACGATTGTTCCTCTCCCCTCCCCCTATCCCCTCCTTTCTGTCTATTCATCATCATCATCATCATCGTCCACGTTTGTTTTTTACTTTTACCTTCTCTCTCTCTCTCTCGCTACGACTCAAACCAACATCTATCAATCATCGCTTTCGTAAACCCCCCCCCGTTATTATTATTATTATTATTATTAAATATTAAACTAGTACTCACATCGCAAATATATTATTTTAAATAAAAATATATTCGTCGTAAGTAAAAATAGGTACTAAATGGCGTAAAAAAAAAAAAAAAAAAAATTAAACGATGAAATGTTAAACCGATGATAGAAATGTAAAACCAATATGTCGAACATTAAAAAGTCGATCTCTCTCTCTCTCTCTCTCTCTCTCTTTCTTTCTTCGTGATTTATTTCAAATTTTTTTTTTTTTTTTTCGCTTTTTTTTTCAAATTCGATTCAAATTTCAATGTTTTTTTTTTTTTTTTTTTAAAACATTGATTTGATTCTTTAATCAGTTTAAAAAACGTTGATTCGATATAGAAATTAAAGAATTAAGTTAACAACAACAACAACAACAAATTTCTCTCTCCATCTCTCTCTCTCTGCTTGAACATGACCCCCACAACCCCTTATATTTTCTCTTTCTCTCTCTCTCTCTCACAATGTCAAAAAATTTTATTCGCTTTTCAACTGTGCAAAGGGAAAATTCCACTTTGGTCAAAACATTTTTCTCTATGAACTAACAACTCTTTCTCTCTCTCTCTCTCTCACTTATCCGACAGCAACAGGTTGTCTCTCGGTAAGGAAATTAAGAAAAGAAATTTGAGTGTGGAATCAAATAAATCTTTTCTTTCCAAAAAATCCAAAAAAAAAAAAAAAAAAAATATTTGAATATTTTATTCGCATTTCTAATAAATAAACTCCATTTCTTCGACTCGAAAGAAGGTTTTCTCATCAAACCGTTTTTCGTTCGTACCTATTTTACCCGGTTTGGTGCAGACGACCATAATTACTCTACAAAAAAAAAAAACCTTAAAAATTATAGTGAGATGCTATAAGATACGATTATACCGACTAGTGAGTGAGTGAGGTCGATTAAAGTTCAATTTTTATTTTTCAATACATAATTTTCTCTTTTTCGAAAAGGAAAAAACAGACACGCGCACACGCACACACGCACACCCCCACTCGAGGGCTTCCTAACGGTTTGCGTATACATAACTAATCATTTTTAATAAATTAATGTAAATAAATGTAAGACTCGATGCGAATTTTAAATCGAATATGATGAATATTTGGGGGGGGTTTGTTTTTTTTTGCTTTTGATTTTTCAAAAAAAAAAAAAAAAAAAATTTTTTTTTTTTTTTTTTTTTTTTTTTTTTTTAATGAATAATCGAGAATGTTTACCTGGTTTTTTTTTTTTTTTTAAAGAAAAAAAAAATTTCTGAAACAAAGATTTACAAAAGAAATTTTTTTTTTTTTGGTATGCAGTTAAGGTACCTCCTAATTTTTTTTTTTTTTATAAACATCATCACACCCGTTACCGATTCTCAGAAAGCTAAAATCACTAAAAAAAAAACAACCACAAATCACAACCGTCAGCAGGTTGACCAACAATAAAAAAAAAATATTCGACCATCAATTAAATTAAATTAAATTTGAGCAATTAATAATAATAAAAAAATTTTTTTTTAAACTCGATCCCCTTTCTCCCACAAAAAGAAGAAAACGAAAAAGATTTTCATGTTCAGAATTTTTCAAGGGGATCCCCATTTATCATACAGATAGATAGATGATATATAAATTTCTAAATAAGAAAATCGAGAAGAAAATCAAGAAGAAAATCTGGAAAAAAAAGAAAATTTATTTCGTCGAGTATGTCGAGTTAAATCAGTGAAGCAGCATCAGCAGCAGCAGCAACTTTTACTTCTGATTCTGTCTGTCTCTCAACCGTTGGGGGATCAATACAGCGGCGAAATATAAAAAGTAAGAGGGAGGGAGGAGGAGGGAGGGAGAGAGGGAGGAAGGGAGGAATTTTTTTTTTTTTTTTTTTGCAAATGAATACAATAAGAAAAAAATATTTTTTTCCCTCACGGTCAGCATATATATATATATATGTAAAAACTTTTGACTCATGCATTCAAAGAAATATAAAAAAAAATAAAATGTGCGTGTGCGTGTGTGTGTGTGTGTGCGTGCGTGTGTCTGTTTTTTTTTTTTTTTTTTAATTTAGATTTCTCACAATAAATAACCCTCCCCCCCCAAAAAAAAAAAAAAAATTAATAAATAATAATAATAATAATAAAATTAATGGTGGATTACTCAACCGTAGAGTAACAAAAAAAGAAAAAATTACTCGGTTAGATTTGTTAGAAGCCAAACGAAACGAGAAAGAGACACGTCTCATCATTTAAACGGTCAAATGGTAGGGTAGGCCCCCCCAAAAAATTCCTAATTTTTTAGTCCCACACAACTCCTTCCCCACCTTTTCCAAACCACCACGTTTTCAAGCCCTTCTAATCAACCAATAATGAAAACAGCATCACTTTAAAACTACACAAAAAAAAAAAAAAAAAAAAATACAAATATCGTGTATACTTTTTTTGACAGTAAGCCACGAGATATACATTTCCCTCCCCACCCCCCCCCCATCGAAAACATTAGAAAAACAAATTTTAAAATAAGAGCTTTCAATCTAGCAAAACATTTTATCAAACGTCAAATTTTTTTTTTATCACCTCAAAATAATATGTTTCGAGACCAAAGAAAAATCTCGAACGCCGAAAACGTTCCCCCCCCCATTTCCCCCCAAAAGAAATCATTAAAAATTTATTTTTTTTTACGAGGTTGATAACTGATAAAAAAAAAATTTTTTGGCACGCAAAAATAATTCGTACGAAATTTAATAACAACAACAAAATTTTCCGATCGCTTTATAATAATAATAATAATAACGACAACCTTTCTTCTAACACGAGAGCAATAAGAGAACTTCTTCAGTCCAGACCAGGGAAAAGATGACGGACCGGTTAAGGTGGGAAATTCTTTTCTTTCGCAGACGGTAATTAATATAAAAAATATTTAATATGCAAGATTAACATGGCGACCAAATAATCCGTTAAAAATTAATTCATAATCTTTTATAAGAGTATTATTACAAGTACGGATGTTAAACGTGAAGAAAATGATTGACTTTGACGTGGACTTAACCCATTTTTTTCGCCCTCCCGCCCCCTCACCTTCTTCCCCCTCCCCCCCACATCGAACTTTCTTCAATAAAACGTCAACAAAATGATAATAATAATAATAATATTAATAATCAAAAATACGATGAAATTCAAGACACATTATTACGAAAAGAACAAAAAAAATGTTTTTTTTTTTTTTTTTTTTTTTTTTTTGACATTAAAATGAAAAAAGTTCTTCTTTTATCAAACTTTCAGGTTTCAAACATATTTCAAAAAAAAAAAAAAAAAAAAAAGAGACCAGGCCAGCCTAAAAAACCTTAAAGAAACGAAGAAGAAGAAGAAGAAGAAGAAGAAGAATAGAAAGAAACGGCCATCCCTGAACATTGAAGGTTCGCGTCCTCCGCGTATAGGCCTTACCCTCGGGCATATATAACCGAATCGTTAGAAAATCCTTTTTCATTATTATATTTAAATATATATTTTCGTCAACTTACGAATAACCATAAAAATCAAACTTGATACAGACTTGGGCAAGAGAATTTTTTTTTTTTTTTTTTTTTTTTTTTTGTGACCAACCAGAAGCACGTTAACTTCATGCCATGTTTTCCGTTTAAAATTTTATTTGATTTAAATATTCTGATTTTTGTTTGAGAGAGAGAGAGAGAGAGAGAAAATTACACGATTAAACCTAAAGCATCGATTCAAACCCCCGATTCATTTATTTTCCAAAAAGCACCAACATCAACAACAATCATAACCCCCTCCCTCCCTCCCCCCTATTTTCTTTATAATCAAATATATACTATTGACAATCATATTATCACTTAATAGTTTTCTCAATCTTAATTCAAAAATAATAATAATAATAATAATAATCCTTCAGCAGGTTTTTCTTTTTTTTTAATAAATTAAATAATAATAATGATAATAATTTTTTTTTAAATAAAGAATATAGACAAAACATGCAAAATAAAATAAAATAAAAAAGATCAATAGATAATAAAAATGGTTTATCGGCGGTAATAAAAAAATTTATGGTTTCATAATGAACTATACGTTTTGTAATGAAAGCACCGATTCTTTAACACATTGTTAAAAAAACTAAAATGTCTGTTACTACTTTAATGACCACTTAATAATAATAATAATATTTATCCAATTAACTTCTGATTAAGTGTCCTAAAAATAATCTGTTGTTGTTATTATTATTATTATTATTGACTTTACTGCTCTTTAAAACTTTATTCAAATTTTCCCCCCTCCCCCTTTTTTTATTTAAATATATTTTGGTCCCAACATGCATCAAATTTAAATTGAATAATTTTACTTTGATTCGAAACCAATAATTAAAAAATAATAATAATAATAATTTTTAAATATTTTAATTACAATTAAAAGTTTGTCGTGACACACATTCTAACTTATTGTGTACCTGATTATAGGAAACTTCAAGCGAATGAAAGTTATATAGTTGATATAAAAGCACTAAACGAAACATGAATTCGTAGAAATTCATGAGGAATAATAATAATAATAATAAGTGAGTTTTCGAAAAGATAAATTTACTCGAAGCAACAACAACCTCTTTGGAAACTCATTGTTAAATCTAAACAACAATAAAATATCAGAGGGTAAGTAATTTTGGCCAAGCAAAATCACATATCTAAAATCTCACATGTAAATATTTTCTTATAATTAATTAAATTTACCATGAATAAGTTTTTGATTTGTTTTATCGTGTACAAGTCTATTGTTTAACAAAAATACAAAATAAAGGCCTAATAAGTTTCGTTTAAATAAAAATTATTTACCATTTAACTTGTGATAGGTAATAGTAAGTCGATTTCAACAAAAAAAAAAAAAAAACGAGTATTTGGTTTGGTTTTCCAATTATTTCATAAATCAAATTATAAATTCACTTACCCATGGTCTATTCTATCCACTGGGCTGGGTCCTGGCATTCCTGGCATCATTCCATGAGAAGGCATGGGTCCTGGTATCGGATGACCAGGACCATGCCCGAAAGGAGATCCTGGTGGTAATCCAAAGCCTGGTCCACCAAACGGTTGATGTCCTGGTGATGAAAAGTGAGGGTTTCCTCCACCAGGTGGTCCACTCATAAACTGAGGACCAGACGAACTAGGTCTACCTATAAACTGTGATCCTCCTGACGGAGATCCAAAAGGTCCATGCCCTGGCCCATTAAAAGGAGGTCCTCCTGAGTTAGGGGGAGGCCCAGGAAAACCTGAATTTGGCTGGGGAGGACCAGGAGTCGATGATCCAGATGGTGCGGGTGAAGCAGTATATTGTGGTGTTCCAGATCCTGGAGGAGGACCCCCATAAGGAGGTCCTCCTGCAGGAGAACCTGCTCCACCAGGGGGGCCTTGAAAAGGAGATGGCCCCTGGAAGCCCGCTGGCGGCCCAGAAAAGTTTTGCCCTGAATTGGGGGCAAAGTTTTGGGGTTCTGAGCCGGGCGGAGGTCCCTTCCAGGAGGCAGCTGGGTCCTCCAGCGTGGCTGGCAGCGTGATGGGCGGGGCTACGCGCCGGGTACAGCCAGCTGAAAAAAAAAGTGCAGGACAGAGTTACTAAAAAGGCAAAAGTTTGTCAGTCCTAAATTTCAAAAGAGCAGAGGTGTTCAACGAAAAAAAAATAAAAACTCATAACCAAGCAGACCAAATTATATTTATAATCGACCATTATAGGTTAAGTTGGCTTTACTAGTTTGGGAGTAACGCTTATGTTTGTCTAATGAAAATACCAAATCAAAAGTTACGTCAAAAAATAAAAACAATTTGAAAAATATACTAAAAACGCATTGTGAAACCACAATTTCAATTACATTTTTTCGTTCGAGTCCCTCCTCGTCCCTGTCTCATTCTGAATTTCTCAATCGGCACAAAAAGGCATTTTTTTTAAATTCTGTTTGATAGAGAGCATAGTATGCTCTTGACTGGTATTTCTGACTGAAACCACTACACATTTTATCACAGACAAACTTCACTGAAAACACATTTCTCGTTTCCGCGAAAACCACGCACATTTTTCTATTTTTAATACTAAATTCGACCATTTTTAAAATCAAAAGCATTCAACAAAGTCTTAATTCTAATCCGTTTTATTACAAACGCAGCAAATAAACAAAACTAGTCAAAGCAGCTGTCATATAAACCGCATTTTATTCATGTTTTATACATATTTAAATATAAATAATACATTATTAATTACTTTAAAACTTTAATTTTTCATTTAAATACACAAAACGAATAAAAATAATAACAAAAATGCTAAGCTCTAGCTTAATGTTGCTTATTTGAGGTTAGAAGTATGCGGCGTCATTGTAGTCAAATCAGCATCTTTTTAAAAAGTACGCTTTCATAAGCAAATTTTTCGAACTTGGTTCTTAAAATTTTAAATACACCTTTAAAAAATTAAGAAAAAATATTTTTTTAAATAAAAAAAAAAAAAAAAATTTTTTTTAATAATTATTAATAATTTTTTTTAAGCGAAAAAACAAAAACAAAAAAAAAAAAAAAAAAACGAATTATTTTTTAACCGTAATTCATTGAAATCGTTACATATCATGTTTTGTTATTAAACATTTATGGAAAAAAAAAGTTTCTGTTAAGAAGTAACGTAAACAATTAATCGTTGGAAGAAAATTTCATTTTTGGTTAAAATACTTTTTATAAAAATATATTTTAAAAAAAAGAGTAAAATAACCGTATTAATAGAGAATAGAATTTTAATTTTCTTTTTCTTTCTTTTTTTATAAATACGAAACGTGTGTGTGTGTATTTTTATATAAATTACTAATAAAAAGCGAATAAGTTATTGTACTTATTAATGAATATTATTATTATTATTATTATTATTATTATTATTATTAACAATCGCAATGTCCCACCTTTTTGGCCTCCCTTGTGATTCACAAGTGACGGAATATTGAAAAGTAGAATTGTCAACTAAATTTTTTCTTCGGCGATCTACAAAAATTATCCTCAATAAGGCCGCGAGCGCGAAATGCAACCATTTTTAGAGCGCGTCGCGACCGGCTGTCAGAGACCTCAGGCGGCATGTCTCATGGCCAGGCATCACTGCACTTCGCTTTTACATAACTTTCTCTTCGAATATAATATTATTATTATTATTTATTTTCGATAGAAATGCGATTTAATATATTTATATATATTATATTTTTATTACACACTCTACACACACAGAAAAAAAAAAAACCCCTTCCTTTCTTTCTTCAAACACCCTCAAACACTTTATCCTTTTTTTTTTTCAATAAATAATAATAATAATTATTCAATTATAATAATTAAACCATAGACGTTAAACCCGAAAATAAAATTTAAAAAAAACTCTTTCGCGCACTCTTGGATAGTAACGAATTAGAGAATGAAAAAAAAAAAAAAAAAAAATTAAAATTAAAATGAAATCAAATACGAATCAACTGATACTTTTCTTATCAATGAGAAAAAAAAAAAAAAAAATTTTTTTTTTTTTTTTTACACAAAACGCGAAGTCGTCGTGTCATCCTTGAACGATCCAAAAGTCATGTTCAACATTCACTTTCCAACGAGGTTGACAATGTCACCCTAAAAATCAATAAGTTACCCCCTTAACCCTCCCCCGAATTCAAACACTGCACTATCATTATACTAGGCACACGGTGTATAATTGAACGGTGGGGCTTCTTTAAATCTGGGTGGCGGCCCCTTATCGAGCACGTTTTTTAATTTCTCCATTATCGCAACTCATGTTTAAAAAAAAAAAAAAAAGAATACAAAGTTCTTTCGTTAACAATTCTTCACTTTAAATAATATTTTTTTTTAAATTTTCTCCATTTCTTTTTTTTTTTTTTTTTTTATAAATTAATCGATCGATTTAAATCGAAAAAAGAAAAAAACGATATATCGATATTTACAAACGATATTTTACAATGAAAACAAACAATAATAAATTCCATTTTTGTTTTGTTTTCAACTTTCTCTTTTGAAATTTTACTTTTTTTTTTTTTTTTTTTTTAAATGAAAGAAATCATCACACACATTTGAATGAATGTCTTCTGCTTTTCACAATAAATAAAATTATTTAAAAAAAAAAAAATGGAGCACAACTACTCGACCAAATATTAAATTTAAACGATTTAATTGATTAAATTAGGGATCAACGATATTAAATGACTTACTACTATTATTATTATTATTATTATTATTCTTTTAAAAAAGATTAACATTCGAGAGATCGAGAAAACTCGAAAAATGTTACGTTTTACTTTCGAGATATATTTATATGACATGAAGAACTTGTGTGTGTTTGTGTGTTTGTACACGACGAGGTCATTGTCTCGGCCAGTTGCACTCGTTCATACCTTGATTCTTCGTGCTTGAAGTGATCAACAGGCGCCCTTATCCAAAAAAAAACCCGTCCACCATTTTCTTTCTATCTCTCTCTCTCTATGGACAAGAGAAAACCGGTTTGTTGTGGTTCACAAAAAGATGATGATGAACATAATTTTTTTAACCGGAATCGTTTGTGCATTCTACTGTAACTAAATCTAATATTACTAGTTTTGAATTTACATGTTTTTATTTACTTCTCCTTTCATATTATAACACACGCGAATGATTATATATATTTTTCCAAACTTTTTAATTTTCCAATATTTCACATTATTAAAATATTTATTTATGTGGTGTTGATGATGGTGGTGGTGGTGGTGGTGGTGATTTCCTTCCTCTTCCTCTTCTTCTTATAAGCTTAACCTTAATCATATTCCTCTTCATATTAATCCTGATTTATATTGAATTTATATGTAAAGTCATCCATGGTGTGTCCTTTTCTAATAACTTCTTGTATACATAATAATAATATTTCATACATTTAGTATACGGTATGTGTTGTATAGTGAGATTGTTATAGAATCTTGACTTTTTAATTAATTTAATCCAAGTTAAATCCAAATGATTTAAATAATATGGGGAAAAGAAAAAAAATATCAATTTTAATGGCGTGTAATTATGCTGTGATTAGTTAGCTTTGATCAATCAGATTTTTCATTTATCCTAGTGTCAAAATCTCCTCCCTTCCTCCCTACCTCCTGACTGTTAGAAAAACTAGACTTTTCCATAATAAAAAAATTTTCCGTATTGAAATTTTTACCAACATTTTCCTTCCATTAATCATCATCATCATCATGTGTTGTCACAATAAAAAAATTACAATTTATTGTTTTTTGCCTAAAGACTTAACAACTTAATCAAATTAATAAAGAGTTTAATTAAGTTTTTGTAGGTGTCATCGTGTTAAAACGTTTTTTTTTTTTCAAATTTTTAATTGTATCGACAACGTAACGAAAAAAAAATGGCGGGAAATGAGTGAGATAAATCTCACCGAAATTACTTTTAAAAATTTTAATTTTTCTTTATGCACTTGTAGAGTTACAATTAGTATACGAGGGGGGGGGGTGGGAAAGAAGTTTTTTTTTGTTTGTTAATAATAATAATAATAATCGAATGCATTAAAATCATAACCAAATGTGTTGTTTGTATTGTTTTTTATGTTTTCGCACATATTAATTCGTTATTAAGTGCATAAACTACAGATTGTTTTTTTTTTTTTTTTTTTAACAAATTAATAACTTTAAAAAGTTATTAAAAATTATTTTTTTAAACAATAACATAAAAAACAATACTCGTTAGAAAAGAAAAAAAAAAAAAAAAAAAAAAAAAACTTTTACATTACCTTGTTTTGTTAAAATTTGTGGGGGTCCCGATGTCTTATTGGCTAATTGTACCATTTACACGTTTTTCCTCTTTCTTCAAATGATGATGATGATGAATGAATCCATACAAAAATCTTTATAGAAAATAAAAAAAACATTGAATTATTATTATTATTATTATTATTATTTAACTGTAAAGACCAAAGATGAAATTACAATCATTTAATGTAAAAAAAAAAAATTGTAAATAACAGTAAATGTTAACGGTTTTAACGTTTTCGTTCGTTCAAAATGGTTTCACTTAAAAAAAAAGAAAAAAAAAAATTTTTTTTTTTTAAAACGCGACCGTTGGTTTTGCCCAATAAACAGGGTTACCAATTAGGCAAAAAAAAAAAAAAGAAAGTACATGTAAAACACATTAAAAAAAAAAAAAAAAAAGAATTCAAAGAAAATGAATTAACTCATTTTAATAATAATAATAATAATAATAATATTTGATTGTTTTTTTAATTTTAAAATATTATTATCACGATAAGATTGATTCATTGATTGATTGATTGAATCATTATTAATAATAATACGTGAAATATAATAAGCAAAAGAATATACATGAAAAGAATTAGAAAATGTTTTTGGTTTTGCAAAATATCCTGAGCGTGGTTTGTTGGTGGCCACATTTAATTGTGGTTAAAACTTATTAACTCATAAAAGAATAACCAAAAAAATTAGTTTATAACCGCAAAAATTCATCATTATTATTATTATCATTTAAACGTACGGTTATAACGTCTTATCATTTATCATTTTATTTAAAAAAAAAAAAAAAAAAAAGAAATTTAAATGTGATGGATGGTGATTGGTTTTATACCATAATATTTTATACATTTATATTCACCTGATACTTCGTTTGTTTGTTTGTTTGTACGTTTTTACAAAGAGTTTTTTTTTTTTTTTTTTTTTTTTTCAACTCGTGAAGAAAAACGAAAACAAATGAAAACCCAGAAATAAGAAGAAAAAAAAAAAAAAAAAAAAAAAAAAGAAAATTTCCACTTGACTATTGACTTTTACATTGAAATCTTGTTGATGGGCAAGCGCATTGGGATTCTTTAGTTGTAACATAGGAAGAACGACCACCGATTGTCTCATATTAACTTTAACACATTTCACATAATCTTTTATATATTAATATACGTATTATCCATCAAAGACACCAACAACCCTTTCTATCATTAACCTTTCCTCCCTCTATCTATCTCTCACCCCCTATCTCTTTTAGGTAATTATTTAAAACACGAATGAGACGAAAGGAATAAAACCGATCCGATCTCATGTCGGAATCGGCGGGCACTTGTTAGATTCTTATCAAAAGATGTTTCGCGGACTCGAGACAAAAAACGAGCAAGAAGAAGAAGAAGAAGAAGAAGAGTAGTGGTAAATATTTTGATGAAGATAGCAAAGGGGAGTGGTGGCGGGGGGGAGAGAGGAGAAAGAGAGAGAGAGAGAGAGACATGTATAATCATTCGGAATCAACCTGGAGAACCTATGTTTATTATTATTATTATTATTAAGCAAATGGTATACCGAAGAAGAGGAGGAGGAGGACCTGTAAGAAGAAGACAACGAGTATTGTGAATAAGTACGAAGAAGTTATTGTAAATTACCTTTTTTTTACTTACCAAAGAAATTGTTTTTTAATCTTATTTTCTCCTAAATTTTTTTTTCTATCTATCTATCTCTCTCTCTCTCTCTTATCTACGTTGCCAAATTTAAACAATGACAATGATTCTTTCAATGATATTTATCGTTGCAACAAAAAAATTTTTGCGGTGTTGCACATTTAACATATTTTTTGTTTTTTGCTTCATTTTTCACTTGCTTCGAGTTAATCTTATTATTATTATTATTTATTTGTATTGTACTCCATTTTTTTTTTCTTTCTAGAAATTTCCTAATGACCTGAAATTTAATAAAATTATTATTATTATTATTATTATATGTTTCAATAATATCGATTATCTTATTTTAATTTGTTAGTAATTAAAATTATTAACGTAGTACAAAAATATCATTTTACATAACCGTTAAATTTATAATTATACATATTTTATAATTTAAATTAATAAATGGCGTGGAAATAAACGTGTCACCAGATTAAATTGTTTTAAACGATTGTAAAAACGTTATTTTTGAATAAATAAATTAAACGTTAAATAAATTGTTAATAAATTGTTACTCATGTCAACGGACTTTTAACTTAATCGAATACATTATTATTAAAAAAAAAAAAAACGCACACGCACACGCACACACACGCACAAAGTTTATTAAAAACTTTTTAAAACTTTTTTTTTTTTTTTTACCACAAAAATCAAGTTTAAAAGAAAAAACAATAATTAATTAAAATTTGTATTGTTTTGTCATTTGTCGACAAAAAGGTAAAATTGACGCCCGATTATTAAACGAAACCCATAATTAATTAATTAATTAATTAATCAGTCAACAAACAAATTAAGAAATTATTTATTATTATTATTATTAATAGTGAAAAAAAAATTATGTATTATTATGGTGGGAGATAAATAAAAATTTATTAATATATATATACAGTAAAAAAAAAATTAAAAATAAAAAAATAATTAAAAGGATTTCTGCAGATAGTTTTTCTTCATTGGAAATTTTTGTATGAGAAGAGACGCGTTGGCTGATCGTAGTCGTCGTAGTCGTCGTCGTCGTCGTCGTCATTACTCGGAACCAAACGATAGGAAAAAATACACCCTTTTTTTTCTCTCTCTCTCTCTTTTTTTTTTTTTTTTTTTTTTTTTTTGGAGGGATAAAATGTGATGCCCCGTAGTGAGCATAACAGTCAACACAGTTGCTCTTTTGACTCACTTTGTACACACTTCGGCGCATTTTTATAAGAAGTAAATCAAAAAAAAAAAAAAAATTTTTTTTTTCTTTTTTTTTTTTGCAAGTAAAAAAAAAAAGTAAATCGTTATAAATGTAAAAAAAAAAAAATTCTCATGACAAATCGTAAATTAATTATATAGATAAAAGAAATAATTAATTTTTTTTTTTAACGCGAATTCTTATAAATAATTTCTTTTTTTTAATAAACAAACGTAAAAATTTGCCCCCCCCCTTCAAAAAAAAAACCTTAACAATAATAATAATAAATTTAATTTCCATTTTTTAAAAAAATAATTTTTACTTACTTTTTACTTATATTTATAATTTATTTCCACATAAAACAATCGAACGCAAACATTTTCCTTACTTTTTTTTTTATTTCTGTTAAAATAATATCATAACTTTTAGAGCACGATTAGATGAATAAGACAAAAAAAAAAAAAAAAGTTATTAATTATTTTTTTTTTTTTTTATCAGAAATTTAAATTAAATAAAGAATTGAAAATTTTTCATCCATTTTAACTTCATTTGTTAATAAATAAAAATTAAATTTAAATTCGTTCAGTAATTAATAATTTTTAACTAAAGTTTTTACAAAATTTCAAAACATTTTTAAATTTCAATTATTTATAAGTAATCACATCATTAAATAAACTCTACGCATTTAATAATTATTTCGTTTAAATGTATTTTAATATTAAAAAATTATTTAAAGAAATTATTTTATACTTTTGACAAATTAAAATCTAACACTCGTATACCGAACTCGAAGATAACAAAAAAAATTTTTTTCGCTCTAAACTGCAAACCGGCGACAAATTTTTTTATCAATTTTCGACAAATTTTCGTTTACATTTTTTGTTATATATATATATATATAATAAATTTATTACTATTAATTATTTTATTTTAAATATTTAATACTTATTTTTAATGACGCAGTATAATTTTAACAAAAAAATATAATCAATGTTATTTTAAAATAAAATTAATATGCCGGAATGAGAATTTTTTTTAGTTTTTATCACTTTTTCATTTTTTTTAAATGTCAAGTTATTCAGGGCTGGTAATTCATTTTAAATTTTTTATCACACTTAAAATTTATTATTTAATTTAAACTGTACTCATTACCAAAATGTTATAATTTTACTAAAAGAAAAAAAAATATCTTTAAATACAATCAGAAAAATTAAAAATAACTAAAACTGCAGAGTAAAAAAAAAAACTAAGATAAAGAGTATAATCATGGTTTTAAAATTTTGTGCTAATTTATCATTTATGTTTGGAGAAAGTACTTCTCTTTTGGAAAAATATGAATTAGCTAGAAAAGCTGGTTTCACAGGTGTCGAATGTGCCAATCCTTATAATTATTCGACAAGTGAATTATTACAAGCAAAATGTGCAATGAAACAAGTGTTGATTAATGTCGCACCAGGTATTCAGAAGAAAAAAATATTTTTTATCATTACAATTATTATTATTATTAATACTATGCAAATTTTTCGTTTGACAGGAAATGATGAATCTGGTAAATTCGGTTTGGCTGCGATACCAGGAAAAACATTCGAGTTTTTAGAAACTCTTAAAAAAACAATTAATTATGCAAAGGATTTAAATTGTTCCAAGTATTTACTATTCTTAATTTTGCATGACTTTTAAAATGTAATCAGTATTTGACACATTTTATAAATTTTTAAAATAAATTTCATTAGGATTCATATTATGTCAGGAGTTGTCGAAAAGGAAACCCCACAACATATGGAAATATACGTAAATAATTTAAAACAATCTGTTGAAATGTTAAAAGAAAATAATATTATAGGTTTAATCGAACCTATTAATAATTATTCAGTTCCAAATTACTTTTTGAATAATTATGAAAAAGGTAAATATCATTATGTTGGAAAATAAATAAAGTTTTACATTTATAATACAAATAATTTCCTTTTTTTTTTTTTTTTTTAGCGACATCTGTAATCGAAAAGATAAACAGTCCAAATATTAAACTTCAATTAGATATTTTTCATTTGCAACATATTTGTGGTAATTTAACAAAAAATATTGAAAAGTTTTTACCCTTAGTAGGTAATTAATTACAACAATAATTTATAATTTTTTTTTTGTTTTCGTCGTCGTTGTTGATATTTATAATTAGTATAAAAACATTTTTATTTTAAAATTAGGTCATGTTCAAGTTGCTCAAGTTCCCAACAGGAATGAACCTGACACATCAGGAGAAATAGATTATAAATATATATTTTCCACATTAGAAAAATTACAATATGATCAATGGATCGGTTTAGAATATTTTCCTAAATCTTCAACAGTGGATGGTCTTAAATGGATAAAAGAATTTGGTTATACATTATGATAAAATCAACGACCTATAAGATGCTGAAAAGTTTTAAATTGTTAGTTTTTTAATAATATATACGATTTGTAATAAAAAAAAATGGTTACGGGATACAATATTTAAATATAAAAAAAATTATTATATTTTTATACTTTGTTTTAATAGAATATTATAAAATTAAAAAAATTTTTTTTTTTTCTTTATTACTGGTAACAATGAGTTTATACTGAGAAAAAAAAAAAAAAAAAAAAAAAAAACTTTGTAAACATCTTATGAGAAAGATATTAGTTAAGGTATAACACACATATTTATAAGATTTTTAACACGTAATTTTTTTTTTTTTTTTTTTGATTGTTTTTCATTCGAAATAATATCGTCTTTAAATCGTAAGAACCATTAAATAGTTTTGACTTCTGTCTGATTTTTTATTTTTTTTTAATTAGTTTACGCCCACTTAAAAAAATTACATTTCCCATCGATATTTTTATTACCGCAAACGAAAAATGATTTTCCTTTATTTGGCCCTTCCTTATTTACCACACACCTGTCAAAAAAAACGAAAAAATGAATACGTTAAAAATGGCGACGGGAGATTTATAATTTCTTTTCTTTTTTTTTTTCTTTCTTACTTTTTAGTTGAGACAGAACAATGACATTTGACAACGTTAGTATCTTTAGTTTTCGAAACGGTGGATTTGACATTTTTCTTGGTAGTTTTTTCCCTTGTGTTGTTATTCGCGTGATTTCCGGTTTGACCATCCGGTAAAGCCCATTGAAAAAAATTACACTTGTTTGAAATGTTTTGATTGTTGCACGTGTAAAAAAGTTTCCCGTGATTTTGACCCAATTTCGTAACGACTCTTGATATGGCTGGTAATTGACAAAAACATTTGGGAATCGACAAATCATTGTTTGAAGAAGAAGATGAAGAAGAAGAAGAGATCTGGGGAATATTTTCGGGAGAAAAACCGATTCCGCTGTCGAAAATATCACTGACGCTTGGAAATGTGATATCTCCGACATTATTAAACGTCCTTTGCTGCTGCTGCTGATGCTGTTGCTGTTGCGTTCTTTCTTCTGTATTAGATCCGTTATTTGAATTATTATCCACCAAAACGTTTAATAAATTTTTATCGCATCCGTTGAGGCATCCGATATCTTTCACCGAACGATTTTTATTTTTATTTTTAAAATTAAATTTTAATAATTTACTATTTGATCCGCACTGTAATACGTTAAACGTAAAAAAAAATTAATAATAATGATAATTATAAAGCGATTAAAAACAATTGAAATTGAATTTTGAAATTGAAATTTACCTTTGGACAAGAGTCATTTGTTATTTCTACATCTTTAACCGTATTTGAAATATTAATAACGTTTAAACATTGAGATTTGTTCGAACATGAAAATGATATTTTATTATTTTTTATTTCTTTTATCATCGGATTCCCACATTCCCGACAATTCATCGGAGATTTAGGTACATTATTTTCTTTTTCCGACGATATAGGATTATTACCTTGAATGTAAGAGTTAATGATTTCAAATAAATTTTTCGAATTCGTTTTAACAACTTCAAAAATATTTTTATATTTGTTTATGTGTTTGTTTAATACATCTTGTGGCATTTTTTCATTTCTTGTTATGCTAAAATTCATAGAAAAAAACAAAAACAAAATGAAATTCAACATCACACCGATTTTTTTGTAAACGCAAAAAGAAAGTAACCTTTACCTGCTTAAATCCGCTTCTAATTCTGCTCTCAAATTAGGTTTGGCCATTTCGAAACCGACATTATTGTATCCTTCGACCAAACCCATACCTAAAGTTCTAGGTACAAAATATTTATCATTTTTTAATCCGACATAAAATCTTGCTTTTATTGTTTCAATGTGATCTGCATGAGTGGCATCGGTGCCTAACAAGAAAAAAATGATGATAAACCGATAAATTTAAATTTTAAATTAATTTTTTCCCAAATTAAAAATGTACCTATTCCGTGCTTCTCCATTAATGCTATCAAATCAGCTTCCGTTAAAAGTTCCGGAGGGTTTGTTTTACCTTCGACAAGTGATACGGCAGGTTTAAAAACATCTCCCACATTATATAAGTTAATTTCTTTCGCGTTCCAAACGTCGTAAGGATAAACATCGAGATAATTTCTGGCAGTTATCATAAGCCCCTTGGCTGTAAACTGAATGAAGAAATTTTTTAGTTATCAATACTCTGGGATTAATGGTGAAAATCCCTTTTTTTTTATGCAAAAATTTTCCTCACGATTTCATTAGCGAGATCTATTTCAACCGCCGTCTCTATTCCTTCGGCATTCTTTGACAAACATGCCAAAAAATGCCTTACGATGAGTTCGTAAATATTTTTTTCCACCCCTGTCAAATTGCTCGCGTATTTAATTGGGTGAATGGGAGGGTGAGCTTGATCTGATTTCGTACCTTGATTGGGATTTGGTCCATCAACGAGAACTTTGAGAGCAAATTCTGTAAAATTACTCAATTTTATAGAAACTAAATAAATTTAATATTAAATAAAAATTATTATTTATGAGAAATTTTACCTCCCCAGTTGGAATCTGTGGTCTGCCTTTGAACTAACGGCCTTAAATCTAATTCTTTGGGAAAAATATTTGTTTCTGTTCTAGGATATGATATATATCCTTGAGTGTAAAGTTTTTCTGCAGTTTTCAAAGCTAATTTAGCATTAATTTTTAATTTTTTCGAAGCTAATTTCTCTAATTCCTAATAAAAAAAAAACAATTAAAATACAAATTTTATTATAAGAAACTTTAAATTTTTAACCCATAATTTATATACCAACCACTGTATCTAATGGTTTAGGTCTGTATTTTGATTTAGGCTTGCTATCAACTTTTATCACTTTTGCCAAATTGCTTTCAATGCATTTGTCATATAAAACCTCACAACAAGATTTATCAAACATACGATTTCTCTCCCAATTAAAATCCACAATCAAGTTTTTATTCGAATTGTCTTTAACTAAAAAATTTTAAAAATTGCAAAACTTGAATTTTGAATTTTTAATAAATGAAATTACATATTTAAAGAAATTAATACCCTCAATTCTCCAAAAAGGCTCAGATATAAATTGAGAAATATTTTTGAATCTTTCGACGACAAATCCTAATGTAGGGAATTGACAGCTTCCGTAACTTACAACAGTCGATTTGAAATTATCAGGAAATTTTTTTTGAAGGTACAGTGACTGAAATCTTGTAAATGCAGCTCCTAAAATATTACAATTTTTTATATAAATTAATTTTTTTTCATTCATACTTTGAGGAAAAGAAAATGTTTTACCAATTCTCAAATCTAATTCCATTCTAACATCGACAGCATCACTCAAACTTTTATTCGGCATTTCTAAATTATTAATCGCTCTCATAACCGATGCAGATGTAATTTCAGAAAATTTTGCTCTATAAATTTTAATATTAGGTTTGACTTTTTTACAAACATCAATAATTTCAAAACCGATATTTTCTCCTTCTCTGTCACAATCTGTCCATATAATCAAAGTGTCACAATATTTTACTTCATTTTTTAAATTGTTCTAAAATAAAATATAATTTACAATAAAAATTTATCGTAGTGATTGTTACATTTGAAAATAATTGATTGTTACCTGAGTTTTAAAATTCTCTTTGGCACAAAATTTATTCACTGGTACTGTAAACAAAGAACTAGGATCCGTGGTACTCCAATTTTTATGAGTTGGAGGAAAACAATAATTTAATAAATGTCCCGAGACAGAAGTCATAACCATTTTGCAATTTTGATTAAAGAGTTTAAATTCGAATTCATATATTTTATTATATACCGAAAGGCTTTCCCGCTAAAAATTTAAAATATCACAAACACAATTGACAAAAAAAATATAATATGAGGAATGAAAAAAAAAAATTTATTTTTCTTACCTTACGAGCACTTCCTTTGGATAAAAAGAATGAAATATTTTTAGCTGCATCATTTTTTTCGGCAACATTTAATATAGTCATATTTTTATGAAGCTTTCTGCTACAACTGAATTTTGGAAATTTTCCTACCACAAAATGGCATTTATAAACTGTGGACAACGAACTGAACATTAAATTATTTATAAAAATATAAAAATGATCAAAAAAACTGTATTAATTGTTTAAAAAAAAAAAAAAAAACATTTATTTAACGGATGTATTCGAGTAAATGTAACTTCAGGTTTGAATGTTGTGATTGTTATGCCGGTATCGGGTTAGCCAACTTAAAATTCAACCGTTTAATATCGAAATAACATTCGAAAAAAAAAATTCCCTGCATTTGTTTTTATTTTAAAAAAAAAAAAAAACTTTATAAAACTTTTATTATTAATTGTTAGAAATTAATAATAAATGAAATAAAATTTCAATTTTTTTTGTAATTAAAAAATAATTACAATAATATTTAATTAAATTATATATAATATTGATAAATATATTTTTATAAAAAAATTATAACAAAAA
>NW_002987370.1:0-1253 GCF_000006295.1 Pediculus humanus corporis
AATTCGGTCCGTTTGGCCATACGGAAAAATAATGTACGCTCCCAGCAAACAGGGAGAACAACCTAGCATCGAAGTTTCAAAAGAATTCGTCATGAGCCCGAATAAACTTCACCTGGAAGCTTCTCTGGATAAAGCTGTGAGCATGAAAATTTATTATTATTATTATTATTATTATTATTCTTTCATTATTATTATTATTATTATCGTAATGCTTTGTGGTATTTGTTTTTTGTCAGTTGTATCATCACGGGGAAAACATAGCCGTGAACGTACACATTGCCAACAATTCCAATAGAACGGTTAAAAAAATCAAAGTGTCCGTTAGACAATTTGCAGACATATGTCTTTTTTCAACGGCTCAGTATAAATGCACGGTTGCGGAAACGGAAAGCGAGTAAGTAGATTTTCTTTTATTCCCTCCCCCCTTTTCCCTCCTCCCTCCCTCCCCTTTCCTCGCTCCCACCCCTGCCTTCGTAGCGCGCGAATAAAAAATTTAATGTGTTACAGTTGAAATGAAATTAGAAAACGTCGGAAATTTTACTGCTAATATAATGATGATGATGATGACGACGAATGACGACTACGACGATAATGATGATAATAATAATAATTTTATTTTTTCCAGAGTATTTTTTAAACGTAACGGTTTTTCAAAAAAAAAAAAAAAAATTTGGAACTTGGATTTGAATTATTATGGAAAAACCTGACGGAAAAAAAATTTTTTTTTTTTTTTTTTTTTTGATTAATTTCCGGTTTATTTTTAATTTTCTCTCTCTCTCTTTCTCTTTCTCTCTCTCTCTCTCTCTCTCTCTCTCTCTCTCTCTCTCTCTCTCTCTCTCTCTCTCTCTCTCTCTTTCTCACTTTCTCTTTCTTTCTCTTTCTTTCTCTCTCTACGCGTTTGCATAACAAATCCGAGTTCCAAAAAAAAAAAAAAAAAAATGTATGAATTATTTTTATTTGATAATTCCAGGTTTCAAGTCCACGAAAGACAATTTTTTTTTTTTTTGTTTTATTTTGTATCTCTCTCTCTTTCTTTATCTCTTTCTCTTTCTTTTTCTCTTTCTTTGTCTTTTTTTAAGCTAGAATACTAATAGTGTTTCATTTTAGTGCCGGATGTCCCGTCGGACCTGGATTCACGCTTTCGAAAGTTTATTCTATACGTCCGAGCCTTGAAAATAACAAAGATAAAAGAGGATTAGCTCTAGATGGTCAACTTAAACACGAAGACACGAATCTTGCTTCGAGCACAATGT
>NW_002987369.1:0-4935 GCF_000006295.1 Pediculus humanus corporis
TACTGTGGTTAATGGAACTGTGCCAAATAATTTTGAGGAAACTAACGAAACAGGTAAATTTTTTATATAAATACTTGTAAGTTTAAAATTTTTCTAAATCATAGTTTTTTGTTTTTATTTATAGCCAATGGCTAAATTTTTTTTATTTTAAACAATGCCTTCGACAAATTCTTTTGTACTTAGGCTGGTTAATTTTTTTATGTCAAAAAATAATAATTACTTTTAACTATTATAAATTACAATCAACATCCCGAACAGTGTAAGAATTTACATTTTGAAAAAAATTATTCAGTATTATAAATTTTAAATAAATTATTCAGAAAATTTTGGTCAAATTCGAAATAATTTTTATTTTTACTTTTGATGATTAATCCTCTTTAACGTAGAAAAACTTATAATTAAATTATTTAAAAAAAAAAAAAATTTTTTTATTTTTTTTTCCTTAAAATTTAATTATTTATAGTTAATAATTTTTTATATAAGAATTATAAGAATGTGTGTGTTCAAGAAAATAGTACTGAAATGACAGATTGGAATAAAAAAAATATACTATAAAGCCAAATTTTTGAATTTTCGTTTTGAAGAGAATAAGGGAATATAAATATGAGTTTATTTGTATAACTAATGTCATATGCAGTAAGTGATTATTGTATAATTAAAAATTACCACTAAAAGTTTTTCTTTTTTTAAACAAAATCCTTTTTTTTTTTACAATAAATGTTGGAATGGAAAATTTAATTTTGATAAAATAAATATTACAAAAAAATTAATTTTTACCTTATTTTTCAGCTGGTAATAATGCATTAGTACCTTATGAACCTGATGATGTATCTAATTCTTACCAATCATCGGCACAGAATGGTCTTCTTGTGGTTACATGTAGAGTGTGTCAATCTGTAATAGATATTTCTGGCAAAAGAGATCAACATGTTGTCAAGTGTATGGTCTGCTTGGAAGCTACAGTATGAACCTATAAATATATTTTTATTATAAATAACATTATATAATATTAAAGTACAAAATAGTATTTAAAAAAAAATTTTTTTTAAAACTAATTTTAAGCTGCCATTTTTCCTCGTTCTATTGTGAAATATAATTGATTGAATTAATTTTTTTTGCAGCCAATTAGGAAAGCTCCACCTGGGAAAAAGTATGTAAGATGTCCTTGCAATTGCCTGTTAATTTGCAAGAATTCTTCGCAGAGAATCGCTTGCCCGAGAGCTAATTGTAAAAGAGTTATTACTTTGGTACAAAGCCCTCTTACGCCACCGGCTCACACCATGCCTGGAATGGTTAGAGTACTTTGCGCCCATTGTGGAGATACATTCCTTGTGAGCTTATATTTTTTTTTTTTTTATCAACTTTTAAAATCATATTTTATAACATTTAAACAACTTGAATTTTTATTTTCAGTTTAATGTAATAAACAATTCATTGGCAAGATGTCCTCATTGTCGAAAAGTTTCCTCTGTCGTGTTTATCACCCACAGACAATGCTAATATTGAATATGCATAATTGTGCCAGTCAATCACTAATTTTACTTTGAATAATTTGCAGTAAAGAAAACATACACCAATGCCTGGTAATGAAATGTGTACAGTTTCTAAAGAAAACAGAGAAAAATTTTCCATTCCTTAAAACATATTTGTATTATGCAAATTAAATCTAAAATTAATAAATAATTTAAGATACAATCATTATTGATATAATTAATCTCAATATATATATATTAATCATCATTGTTAATTTTTAATATTATCATTAAGTAATTGTATTTTATTATTATTATCATGTTAAAAAATTTAAATTTTTAGAATTCAATTTAATTAGAGATTAATGTAAATTACCATTTAAATGTTTGTCTTGTAAAAAAAAAAAATCAAAAAACAAACAAAACATAAATGAAAATTAGGCCTAAGCAATATTTATTTGTAAATTGTTTTTTATTTTATATATATATATATTGTTATGAACATTTTTTCTATATTGTCTTTAGCAAGCATTATTACAAAAAGGATTATCACTCATATCATGGATAACATAATTTAACCTTTAACCTTCACTTCACTAACACAATCATTAATAAGATGTTACGTTCACAGGACATTAGGGAATCAGAAGAACTTCTCCCGTTGTATCTTGCTTCCTTTTATATGTGGAACTCATTGTTATTATTATGTTTCTATGAAATGAATAACTATGTTTGTAAACAAACAGAAGAATAAGTTTCTAGAAGCTTCTTTTCTATAATAAACACTTGGTAACCATAGTTCCAATGTTATTATTTATAAATAATATAAAATTATAAACATTTGCTCACGTGATCACAACACCTTCCCCCTTAAGAAAGAAAACAATTTTTCTGAGTTTCAGGGAAATTCGTTTTCTTCATTTATTCAGACTATTTTCTTGCTTAATTCTTTTCCAAGATAATATTCCATACCAAAGAATATCAAATCCATATTTCTTAGGCAAAGTTTAGCTTCTACAGTGTTTACCTCATGTTTTGGTTACAGCGACAAAATTTGAAATTGTATGTTCTAAATTGATTCTGTATATGTCAAATTTTCTAGCATGTTTACAAATATTTCTCTATTAGTTCCACTTTGATTGGTTAGTGTTTCTTTTTTCAAAATCTTGTTTTCTAATAATTTCTTGAAGTGTTAGTTACTTTCTTCAATGCTTTTTTTATTTTCTTTATTTTATTTGCTTCTTTTTTATTTTCTATCTTCTTTTTACAAATTTATATAATTTTTTTTTTTATTTAAACATTTTTTAAAATTATTTTTATTATTTAATTATTTTTTTTTTATTTAGATTAATTTTTAAAATTTTTATTTTATTTTAATAATTTATGCAATTTATAATAACATTTTAATTTGTGAAATTTTTTTTTTTATTTTAAAATTTTTTCTTTAAAGAAACTTTTATTTATTTGAAAAGAAATTGAATCTGGATGAGAAACATGGAATTTATAATTTTGGATTTAAAATGGACGTAATGAAAATGTTTAGTCTTTTTAAGATTTCACAAAAAATTCCATGAAAGATTTACAATAAATAGGTGGTATATGATTTATGATTAATGATTCAACTGACCCCTGTGTTCCTGTATTCACTGCTAATTTCTTTTATAAATGGACAATAATATTTTTATTCGGGCATAACTATATCAACTTCGGATCTAAATTATCCCAAATTAAAAATACATCTTAGGTAAATCAAAGGAAATCAAAGTTCATTTCTCTAGGGCCTCCAGAAGAATTCCTGAAAACAAATCTACAATAATAAATTTACTTTTTCTGAAGAGTGAACCTGACAATTGGCGATTCAATATTGTATCAGGCTTATCTCAAACTTCTAGAAAAATATAAGATCAATTTGTCCACGAAAATCTGAAGAAACCTCTAAATATTAGAAATTAATTTTTTTTATAAGCAAATCTACATTAATGAGTTATTTTTTCTGAAGAGAGATCCTGACAATTGACGATTCAATAAAATGTATCAGGTTTATCTCGAACTTCTAGAAAAATATAAGATCAATCTGCTCAAAAAATCTAAAGAAACCTTTGAATTTTAGAAATGAATTTTTTAATAAGCAAATCTACATTAATGGGTTAATTTCCCATAAGAGAAATTTAGAAAATAATTAAATTTACAATAAATTAATAATTATTATTATTTATAAGAAAAATATTGATTAATTCCTAAATCGGAAGAAAATATTTTTATGATCAATTTGCTTAGAAGACTTAGAAGAAATTTAGAGTGAAATAGATTAGAAGTAATTTGAATGGGTTAAGATTGGTTAGGATCGATCAGGATTTATCGGCACATTATCCACAAAAGTGACCTTTTTACTTACTACAATACAGAAGTACGGATACTCCGGTAAAGAGTTAAAACTCAACAACAAGAGACGAATCCTTCAAAATTCTTTGGCCTATTGTTGCCCAGAGTATCCTACCGACTGCGCCAAAATAATGTTATGAACATTTTTCTATATTGTCTTTAGCAAGCATTATTACAAAAAGGATTATCACTCATATCATGGATAACATAATTTAACCTTTAACCTTCACTTCACTAACACAATCATTAATAAGATGTTACGTTCACAGGACATTAGGGAATCAGAAGAACTTCTCCCGTTGTATCTTGCTTCCTTTTATATGTGGAACTCATTGTTATTATTATGTTTCTATGAAATGAATAACTATGTTTGTAAACAAACAGAAGAATAAGTTTCTAGAAGCTTCTTTTCTATAATAAACACTTGGTAACCATAGTTCCAATGTTATTATTTATAAATAATATAAAATTATAAACATTTGCTCACGTGATCACAACAATATATATAATTCACAATCACATAAATTTTAAACTACATTAAATAATTAATAATGTAATATAAATTCAAAATTTTAATTTAAATGCTGTTTAAGACTACCTACTTCTTACATGAACAAAGTTTTAATATAAACAAAACTTATTTGTATGACTTAGACAAAATCATTGACATAATGATGCTTTTTAATGGTATTGTATTATATATAATATGCTTTACTTTTTATTAAGTAATTTTATAAATATTATAATATTGTAAATATACATATAATATAGATTACATTCACTTTTGTTTTTTTTATACAGTTCCAACATTAAAATTTTAAGAAAGATCCTAAAATATTTTCATAACAAATGAATTGAAATAATTTAAGTTAAATGAGAATTTAATAGAAAAATGTTAAGAAGTTTTTTTGTTAAAAACTTTGCACAACTTTGAAAAGTTTATTCATTTACTGCATATGTCTTGCTGTCTCTAATGATTCTGGGTATAAATGTTTTATCTAATAATATACCATTTTCGATAAGGAGATTTTCTACATCGCCATAAGAAAATCATTTCCTAATTCTTCTGTTATCTTAACAA
>NW_002987368.1:0-3169 GCF_000006295.1 Pediculus humanus corporis
TAAACAACAATGAAGGAAAATAAATGTGCATTTCCGTTTTTTATCCTTTTCTCTCACACTCCCTCCCTCTCTCTCTCTCTTTCTCTAATGCAATTTTAAACAAGCAAAAACAAGTTTTTATCAACAAATCAACTCCTACACACTTAATAACTTACATAATTAAATTATAAACGCTCTCTCGCGGATAAAATTATTATTAATAATCAAAATCATGTACGAAATCATAACTGAAAATTACGATAGATAGGAGTTTTTTTTCCCAATTCATTTCACGTCGAAATAAATTTCGTATTGAAAAAATAACGTCTCGAAATAATAATAATAATTATTATTTTATTTTACTTTTAATAAATTAATAAATTTCCTTTTTGAATTTAGGTCCTTCATCGAAATAATTATTAAGTACTCATCGATAAATCGTTCTCAAAACCTTTTTTCGCCTTTTTAAATTTTTTTAAAAATTCATGATTGATAAGGAACAAAAACAAAAAGAAAAAAAAAGAAAGAAATCATTGTTCGTGTTTAAAAAAAAATTTTTTTTTGGTAAACATTAAAACGTTACCGTGAGTTTTTTAGTAATTAATTAATAATAATAATAATAAATTATACCATAACGGTATTTACGTACTTGACGTAAATAAAAATGTAAAAAAGTAAAAGAAACAACAAAAAGAAAAAAAAATTTTTTTTTCGGTCGTTTCCAAAAAAAGGAAAAAAAATAATAAAATAATTTTCTCTTAGTTTAGGTTCGTCACGACCGACAAACACGAGAAAACAACAACAACAAATAACAACAATTTTATTTTTGTCGGTTGTTTTGAATTAAAATATTGCAACAGAATAATATAAAATTAAATTAATTTTCTTAGAAAATTACTTAGGAAAATCGTCATGTTAGCCAACAATAATGGTTACCCATCATCATCATCATCATTGAAGATGTATTATTTACATAATTTGTTAAGTATTCGTGTTTTTACCTAAAAAAAAAAAAAAAGAAAGAAAAGAAAAGAAAAGAAAAATGAATTGATTGCATTTAAACGAGCAGACAAATAGCAAAGAGGGGGGGGGATGAAAAAAAAAACAATTTATCCAATTTTTTTTTGTTTGTAACAATAGAACAGGCGATAAATTTATTATTATTATTATTATTATCAAATAATATTAAAAAAAAAAAAAATGAATAATAGGGCATTAGATCGTGCAGGTATTAAAAAATCGCCCTTTGGGTTCCTCCTATCCACGTCTACCGCCCACCGCTACCGCCATTCTCCTCCTCCTCCTCCTCCTTCTATTCTCGCATTAATCCGCCATAAATAACGATTTTTTTTTTTTTATCATGCAACGATAACAAATCAATGTTCAACAACAACTTTGAAAAAACAAAAAAATCTTTCACTTCAATTACTCTCATCCTCTTATTTTCTGAATGAAGAATTGAATTACAACACGCCTAGTTTGTGTTAATTGTCAGAATTTGATAGTTTTTATGTTCACACCGGAAGGCAATCAACCCATTTAGATAAACATCTACCAAAGAAAAAAAAAAAAAAAACAAAAAACCGGACAGTGATAATAAAAACAAGTGATAAAATTATCAGTGAAATGTCAGCAGCAGTCAGCAAAACCGTTTGTTATTTATCGTGCCCTTATCATAAAAGTTTTTTTTTTTTTTTTGGGGAGGCGAAAGTCGAAAATATGAGAAAAAAAAATATGTCAAGGTTTATATACTCTCTTCAACACGTGGGTCGTTTGTTTCAAAGACACGTTAAAAAAAAAACAACACATTTCAAGGATGATGATGATGATGATGGCGATGACGATGACGATTATGATTTCCGTCAGGATGAATGCTGGAATGAAATGATGTGTATTTTTTAAACGTTTTTTTTTCCTTCCAGATTTTCGTAAAAATTTTATTATAAAAAAAATCCCCGAATCAAATTCTCTAAGTCATAATTTTCACGATTGTTTTGGTCTTTTTGATAACGAAATAACGGCTTATGAAATTATATTGCCGGAATACGTGAAATACTTGAACAATAAATCTCGATATAGCGAAACTAAATATGATTTATGTTTTCCAAAATACAACGGACAATGTCGGTCGTTTTTAGTTCTTCAAGATTTGCTAACGGAAGGTTATCAGATGGTCAATAGAATAAAAGGATTTACTAAAAATGAATGTTCTCTCATTCTCCAGGTACTCTATCATCATCATCATTATAATCATTATAATAATAATTGTTTTTTTTTGGTAAACAAACGATTTATTTTTATGTTTTTCTGTTTTTTGTTTTTCTAGGAAATCTCAAAATTTCACGCCGTATCGATAGCGTTTAAAAAACAAAACGAAAAATTATTTCAAAAAATTAAAAATAAATTAAAAGAAAC
This sequence comes from Pediculus humanus corporis, assembly GCF_000006295.1. Lineage (NCBI taxonomy): Eukaryota > Metazoa > Arthropoda > Insecta > Psocodea > Pediculidae > Pediculus > Pediculus humanus. The sequence goes on from NW_002987368.1 coordinate 2,395, forward strand.
CGTTTTCCGGGGCGATTTTGTCGACAACATCATGGGAGCCATTTGGGAAAATTCTATAAAATTTGCAATAAAAAGTTTAAACGAATCAAATAATTTAAAATTGATAAAAATATCGGAAAAATTAAAATTTTTCTCCGGTAAAATATTAAATACGTTAATTGATTTAACGAAATGCAATTCGTCCAAATTTGACGTCATCTGTCACGGAGATTTATGGAATAATAACATATTGATAAGGTAAACAAAATACTTTATCGCGTTTCATAATAATTTTCGTTGTTGTTGTTGTTGTTTTTATTTAAACCGGAAGTGAACGAGACGCAACGAAACGATTTTTTAAATACAAGTTATAACGTGTGAATAATAGTAATAATAATAATAATAATTTTATTTTATTAATCGCGCTCTGGAATTTTTTTTTCGCAACGCTTCTTTTCTTTTTTTTTTTTTTTAAATCCGCCACCGCCATATAAAAAATAAATTGACGTGAAAAAAGAAGACAAAGACTTGCGATGAATTTTAAAATATGAAATTAATTTAAAACTCATGCAATAAATTTTTATCTATTCATTTATTTATTTATTCATGTTTAAAATTAATAATAATAATAATAATAATAATAAATAAAATTTTATTAATATCGGTTTCCCGCCATTTTTGATTAATATCGTGTACAAATAAACACAAAGTATAAAATATTTGTTTACAAAAAAAAAAAAATTTGAACGATATACAGCCAAACGGCAGCCATTTTTTTTTTTTTTTTTTTTTTTTT
>NW_002987368.1:3452-10211 GCF_000006295.1 Pediculus humanus corporis
GTAGTAGTAGTAGTAGTAATAGTAATAATAATAATAATAATAATAATAATAATAATACGATAATAATTTCATTTTTCATTTAAAAAAAAAAAAATTTATAACTTGGACACATCTTTAGATTTAATATAAAAAATTAATCTCATTAATTTTTTTTTTTTTTTGGCGGGCAATTTAAAAATCTTAGTATTAAGTAACACAAAACACATGTAAAACGATTATAATAATAATAATAATAATAACGAGTGTGTGTGTGTGTGTGTAAACCAGAAGGAAGGTAGAGCATAAGTTTTAATTTTAATGCCCTTTTTTTTTTTTTTTTAGTTTTTTAATGGGGGATTAAAATTGACAAATGATTCACTTATAATATCCTACTAATAAATCATAATAATGATAATATATAATAATTATTATTATCTTCGTCATCATCATCACATGTTTTTTTTATTTTTTTCAGGTATTGTGATTTAGGTTATCCGATCGATGTTAAATTCATCGATTTGCAAGCCATGAGATATGGTTCTTGCGTTTTAGACGTTATGCACGTATTATTTACAAGTTCAAGGCCGAAAGTACAAGAAAAACATTTGGAAATTTTACTTTTCGAATATTACGACAATTTATGCGAAAATGCTCAAAAATTGGACGAAACCCTCGAATTCTCGTACGACGAATTCAAAAATGAACTCAAAGAAAAATTATATTTCGGAGTATTCGTATCTTGCCTCATGTTTACGTGCATAACGAAGAAATCAGGGTCGGAAGAAGAAACGCCGGATTTAGATTACACTTTGGAAAATTTAAGGAACGAAATACAAATAGAAAGGACGTACAAAACCTTGAGTTTAGAATATCACGAAAGGATTCGTAGATTATTTTTAACTCTCACGGATTTTAATTTGATTTGATGTGATAATTTATATATACGTATAGATCTTCCTTCATTCACGATGATATTATTATTATTATTATTATTATTATTACTATTAATTATTTATTTTAACGTTATGAGAAAATTTATTTTTATTTTTAATTTTTTTTGTTTAATATTATTTGTTAATAAACAATTCGAAAAATCACGTATAATATCGATGATTAATTTCGAACCTAAATTCCTTCTTTTTTTTTTATTACTCACCCTCACCCCCACCCCGGTCCAGAGTAATAATAATAATTTTAAAAAAAAAAAAAATGTGAGTATATAAAAAAAACTATTATTATTATTTTAATTAGGAAAAAATTAAAATCGCGAAAAATAATAAAAATAAAAAAAACAAAAGTTTTACTTCAAGTCTTTATTATTATTATTATTTTTTTTAATAATATAATTAATTTTTTTTAATTAATTCGTTATCTTTTTTTTTATTAAAATTAAGTAATAAAAATTACTACCGATGTGAAAAAATAATATAAAACGATAGATATTCGTGAGGAATTTTTTTTTTTTATAGAGAACAATTAAAATATTCTTCTGATAATTAATTAAAATCATGATTATGTAGGTGTATACGTATATTTATTATATTATTATTTATTACCGGTAATAAATAAATTTAAATCGTTAAAAATCGTTCTCTCTCTCTCTATCTAATTTCTTTCACAGGGTAATTTTTCACCGAGTAAAATAATAATAATAATATTACATAACACAAATTTGCATCATTACAAAAAAAAAAAAATCTTTTTAAAACGCGCTTCCGATAAAAGGTAATAAAAAAAAATGGGAGGGGGAGGAGGGTAATAATTTTTTTTTTTTTAAACGTAAAACCCTTTAATTTAAAAACCACTAAGTAGGAAAAGAGAGAGAAAGAGAGAGAGAGAGAGAGAGTGAAAGTGGTTAACCTTCTCAACCACCAAAGAAATGATTCCCAAAAAAAAAAAAAAAAAAAAAAATTTTTTACAAGGTTACGAACCGTCCATCCGTCCGCCCGTCCGTACGCGTGCGTTCGTTCATGCGTTCCTACGTGTGCGTAACTGATCACATTAAAAATATCATTATTATTATTATTATTATTATCATTAAAACGAGACGAATGAGTATTTTTTTTTTTTTTTTCGATTCGTGATTTACAATTGTTTTTGTTACGTAATGTCAAACGAACAAATTCTCAACAACCTTAGAAGCCAAATCATATATTATTCATATTACTATTATTATTATTATTATTAGTTGACAATCGTTTCTTTTCTTATTTTTTTTTTTAACAATGAATTTTTTTGTTTTATTACCCGAATTTTTTTTTTTTTTAACCACCCGTTAAATTTAATTTAAAAATAAAATAAAATAATAATAATAATAATAATTTTTTCGTTACACAACAAACGATTTCGTATAATTACACATTTTTTATCATTTTTTATTTTTATTCGTATACGTACACGTAGATATTTACATACATTGCATTTTTATATACGTTTTTATTAGGGTAATAAATAGTAATTAATTTACTTTTATTTTTTAAATAAATAAATAAATAAAAAAACTTATGCAAACGTGTCGCATTTTACCCTTGCTTATTATACCCCGCCATCAACTCATTTTTTTAAATTTACTACTACGTTATTATTATTATTATTATTATTATTGTTTTTTTTTTTTTACATCGAAACGTGATATACCGACACGTTTTAAAATTATTACAAATTAAGTTTAAACATTCTTTTTTTTGTTGTTGTTGTTATAATATTAAATTAATCGTTTTAAATTGTTATAGCAATATTAATAATAATAAAACAAACAATAAACTTTTACTTTATCATCTTTAGTATTACATTTAATTTTAATTATATCACGATTATGATTTGTTTTTTAAATTATTATTATTATTAAATTTTATTACTATTATTATCATCATCATCATTTTCCATCCTTTTTTTTTTTTTTTAAATTTTGTGAAAAACTTTTGTAAAAGTTTAAATAACCGAATAATAAAAATAAATAAATAAATAAACGTTTAAGTGTTACAAATAATAATCGTCGTCGTCATTCGCGATAAAATCTATGAATAAAATTTTTTAAAAAATGATAATGATGATGATGATAATGGTATTAATAAATAGTAAAACGCGCGTAATTACACGCACGCACACGCACACGCACGTCACGTTATTTATTTCAAATGAATAAACATTTTAATTTTATTTATATAGTTAAACGTAAAATGACGTTTTTACTTATTTTCTCGTCCTTTTTAAATTTATTGATGTTTTTAATTAAATGACCCATCATTTTCAAATTTTACAATGTTACGTCATCGTTTTTTCTTTTGGATATTTATAATAATAATAATAATAATAATAATAATAATAATAATAATAATAATAACTTTAAAATAATACGAGATTTTTTTCTTTTTTACAAAATTTGTTTATTTTTTTACAAAAGACTTAAAAAAGTGACAAAATAAAAATGATAAATAAAAAAAATTTTATTTAAAACTAAATAAATAAATTATGTAAGCTGGGGGTGGGGTGGGGTGAGGGATTCGTTTAAAAATTATTCAATAAATAAAAATTTATTAATCCCCGATTTTTTTATTACTGATTTTTTGGCTTGTGAAAATTATTTGTAAGAAAAATAAAAAAAGAAATTAATAGATCGTGATGAATTTTTAATTTTAAAATAAAAATTTGGTATATATATATATATATATATATATATATATATATATAGTATTATACAATATTTGAGGTCAAAGTTGCGATTTTAAACTCATCACCTGTACAAAAAAAAAAAAAAAATTTTTTTTTTATATAAAAAAAGTTCACGCCAATAAATTTACACGGTATTTTTATTTATTTATAATTATTAGGTTTTATTTTCGTAGGAAATGAATATAGAAAAAAAATCTGTGTCGTAACGTTTCGTACATGAGAAAAAAAATTTTTTTTTTATTATACAACAACAACAACAACAACTTTTTCGTTTGTAGACTAATTAGTATTTAAATTTTAGCAATCTTGAGTGTTTTTATTTTATTATTATTATTATTAATTGTTGCAAGGCCAGTTTTTTTTTTTTTTTTTTTTTGGCAAAAGATTTTTCATTCAAAAACAAAAACATTGAATCCTCTAAAAAGATTTTTAAAAAAACCAACCATTTTTATTTTACTTTTATTCTTTTTATAAATAAAAAACAATTTTAATTGTTCCAGTATTTTAAATTCCAGAAAAAAATTTCCAGTTACGTTATACAAAAAAAAAAAAATTAAATAAATAAATTTTATAGTTCATCAAAACATTAAAAATTTAAAAAAAAATTTTGTTTAAGATTAAATCTTTGATCACGTTTGTTTTAAATATATATTTAAAATGATGTAAAAGCAGAAGACTTCACACGAATTATTTTGATCCACACACACACACGCACACAACCGGTCGATCGTAATTCATTCATTTCCCTGTCTTTTATTTGAAATATAATTAAATGTTTAAATTAAATGATATTAAAAAAAAAAAAAAATTAGAATTTTCCAGAAGTCGTACTTCTATCATTCATTCATTAGCGAAAGACACAGAAATAAAAATAAAAAAAAGTTTTTCATTTAATAACTTGCGTGTGACCTCTGACTGGTAAAAACGATTTATTACCCATATCGATATGAAAAAAAAAATTACTCATAGGTACTTATTTAAAAAAAAAAAAATAAATTGCACGGGAATATATGTATTATTATTATTAATATTAATAATAAATCCGCTACTACATTTTAGTGTCGAAATTATTAATATTTTTTTTTTTTTTTTTCAAAATGTATTTACATAATTCATCGTTTTTTTTTTTCAATCGAAAAAATTATTATTATTATTTTTTTAAATTTTCCTGTTGGTTTTCAACGAATAAATTTATTTATTTATTTATTTATTATTTTCCTCCAAACTTCATCCACGTATTTAAAACGTAATAAACAAACAAAAAAAAAAAGAAAAGTAATTTAAGAGAATTTTATCTTGCTGGAGGATAAATACAAATTAATGGAAAAACAAAAAGAAAAAAAAAAAAAAAGTTAAAACTTTAACCCGATTACGAGAGACAGGAAGAGGTTAAAAGATCAGATTAGGTAAAATTCAAAAAAAAAACCCCATTACAAAAAAAAAAAAAAAAAATTTTCTTCTTAATTATTAACGATAATGATAATTTTATTTAAACAACATAAACACCCGGTGAGAAGTGCTAAAATCTTTACTTATATTATTATTATTATTATTATTATCATCATTATTAATTATTAATTAATTAACGCATTGTAAACTCTCCGTAAATACTCCATTTTACGCTCTTTAATAAACCTAATTTTTTTTATAATGCCGCCATTTTGTTGTTGTTGTTTTTTTTCTTGCTCAAAAACGATTAAATCATTTTTTTTACTGTATTACGCACACCCCCATATTTTTCTATTTATTTTTTGAATCGATAACTATAAATATCAATGTCGTTAAATATTTAATTTAAATAAAATTAACTTTGGGTCACGAGTAATAAAAAAAAAAAACTATCTTTATTTAGTTTTGTTTTTTAATACCCGTGACGTCATTAACATTAAAAAAGAAAATACATTAAACGTCAAGTTATGAAAAGAATATTTGTGACCGTTAAGGTCACATCGGAGTCCGATTTATTTGTTTTTAATTATTCATCTAAGTAAATGTAAACCCTCGCCCCCGCCCTCCGAAAAAAAAAATTTTTCAATTTGTTACGTAAACTTTCAAATAATTTAAATTATTTTATTTAATAATAAGTAAAATAAAATACGATTCGAATTTTAAAAATTAATAATAATGATGATGAGATTTAAATTTAAAAAAAAAAACTATATGCACACATTATGTCATAAAAATCATACATAATATAATAAAATGTTTGTCTCAGCTTTTTCAACATTTATACCACCACATCCCTAAGGAATAAATGCCTGAATATTAGTGATGTACATGCATGATTGATAGGTTTTGTCTTGTTACAACCTGCGACATCACAACAATTCTTCTAAGTCTCACTGAGACCATCTCACTTGAACAAGTTATTTCCTGTACTGGGCTCCAGTGATTGACATCTGTGGAGTGGCCAGAAACAAGAGAAGTGCGATTTACAACCTTGTTGAGATAACTCAGGTTATAACAAGAATTGTATTGATTATGTCTTTATCTTATTTTCATTTTGCTATAATACAATTATCATATACCTTCATATTCATATGAATTAACCATCATATAACTTTTTCCTAAGAACTCATTCAATTTGTATAATTTCTCCTTTTGTATTTCATATTTAAATGTTGCTCTCATTTTCCTCTATTACAATTATGAATCAGTCATCATTGTCTATAGGGGTGAATTTTTTAATATACCTAATAAAAGAGTATAAGTTTTCCTAAGAACTATTTCAATACTGTTATGGATCTCGTTCTTCGAGGAAATCGGTGTTTCTGATTTTGCAGTATGCTCGCAGTTGATTCGGATATTTAATATAATAAATAGACAATTTCTACCTGATGTATTATATTAACCAAATATTCTACTAGTTACACTACTTTATCAGTAAAAACACTAAGCACAATATAAGTGGAAGTAGAATATGATGCTCTTGAATCCAACCTAAGATGCACTGACTGTCCCCAACGCTATGCGATAGACACAACCAGGCAGACTCTGACTGACGGACGGATGTCGAAAGACCAAGACGTGGTGCCGAAGCCCACTATTTATATGAAGACCAAAACAATCGATGCATCTGTTACACTTGAAGTGACCAATAAATCTATC
>NW_002987368.1:11681-12794 GCF_000006295.1 Pediculus humanus corporis
AAATAAATGAAGAATTTTAAAACCTTTTTAGGAATTTTGGTTTTTTGGGCATTTGCTAAATTTCTTGGTTAGCCTAACGGTTTTGCAAGTGAAATTTAAGTATTAAGATGAAGCACTTACCTGAAGTAATCAGATGTACTAATTCATCTTCTAAGGTATTTTTTTGCCGACGCTTCCATTTGTCACATAAAACCGTACACTATTTGCAAATTTAAACTTACAATAAGATAATTATCACTTAAATAATATAAAAAACTAATTACATCACAATAAACTACACTCGAACACAAAACTTTTGATACATAACTTATAACTAAATTATTAAATAAAACTATTAAAATTAATTAAATAAAATCGACATGACATAAACGCTTGTCAACCGCGTTGCACTTCCGCGCCCTCTTTTCTTCGTTTTAATTACTATTATAAAAAAAAATTTGAAAATCACCCAATGAATTTCGCGCTATATTTGGTCAAGGTAATAATGTTTTATATTAAGAATTAATTTTTTTTTTTTTTTTTTTTTTGGACAAAGAAGAAACAAAAATGGAAAAAAGTCATTCAAAATTTAAACGGGCGATGATTTTATAATAAAACGAAACAAAATCATAATTTCAAATCATCATCATCATCATCATCTTCATTATTATTATTATTATTATTATTATTATTAAAGATAGATTAATATTATTATTGTATAAATAAAAATTAAATTGAGTAATTTTTTTTTTTTTTTTGTTAAATGAAATTCCAATCAGATTATTATTTTTGTGCGAAAAGAAAAAAAAAATTTTTTTTTTTTTCATCTAACCGAACAATAATATTAATAATAATAGTAATATTAACGATAATATTATTAATAATGATAATTTATTTAAAAATTATGTTTGAATGATGTGTTAACAGACCTCGAAAAATTACATCAACAAAAAAAGAAAAAAAAAAATTACAAGCCTGCGATTTATTTATTATTATTTAACACGAAATAAGAGAGAGAGAGACAGAGAGTGAAAGAAAAGGTGAGATATGATTTAAATAAAGATGATAGTTGCTCAAAAAAAAAAAATTAAAAAAAAAACATCTTGTAATTTTTAAAATGTTGGCTAATTTCTA
>NW_002987368.1:13989-24091 GCF_000006295.1 Pediculus humanus corporis
AAGGGTTAATTTATAAGGCTGTTTTAAGTCTTTTCTTGAATTAGTTTGTCTCATCATAATATAGTTTATCATAAAAATAGTGTAAAAACTCCCTATAAATGTGAATCAAAATCAAGAGGAATTGGGTAGCCTATATATTATATGATATTAATGTAAGAAATTATGAAAAGGCACAATGAACTCTACTTAATGGTTTTTTACATTTTATGAGCTGAATATAAGTAGTTGAGCTAAATACCCTTGACACAGTAAATGAAAATAGAGGTAGTTTAATAAAAATACTTGTAATTAATTAACTTATTGTATGAGGTGGATAAAAAATATCTGTACTCCTGATTTTAAGTGTGAATCTACTGATGCATATTATTTCATTTAATTATTTAATATTTTAAATATAAAATTAGTTTGTTTTAATGGAACATAGTTTATCATAGTGTAGTACTACTTGTAAATCTGAATCAAAATAAAAAAAAATTTAATTGCTTTTCTATTGAATGATTTTCATGTAGTGTAAGCATTTATGAAAAAACACAATGGACTCCCTTTCATAATTGTACTTTTCTTCAGCTGATTATAACTGGTTAAACTAAATATCTTTGTCTCAGTAAATAAATATAGAGGGAGTTTAATAAAAATACTTGTAATTAATTAACTTATTACATCAAGTGGATATAAAACCTTTGTACTTCTGTTTCAAGTGTGAATCTACTGATGTATATTATTCATGTAACCCTTTAATATTAAGTTGGAATTGTTTGTTTATGACATATTTTGCCAGATAGTGTGAAATACTCTTTTAATTTCAATTTGGATTAGAAAAATTCAACTGACTTCAGATTATTTAAGTTTATAGGTACAAATTTGTAATTGTAGACATTAAAGATGAAATGCATGAGGGAAAATTATGAAAAGGGGAAATAATAGGAAAACTAAGTATTGAAATAGTTCTAAGAAAAACTTATACTCTTTTATTAGGTATATTAAAAAATTCACTCCTAAAGAGAATGATGACTGATTCATAATTGTAATAAACCAAAATGAGGGCAACATTTATGTATGAAGTGCATAAGGAGAAATTATAAAAATTGAAGTAGTTTTGAGTAAATAGTTATATGATAATTCATTCATAATTGTATTAGAGCAAAATGAGAACAAGATAAAGACTGTATCAATGATAAAAATATTGTTCTATTATCAACCTTAGTCAGCAGTGCAAGGTTGCAAATCTCACTTCTCCTGTTTCTGGCCACTCCACAAATTTCAGTCACTGGAGCCCAGTACAGGAATTAACTCGTTTCCATCGGATAAGATGGTTTCAGTGAGATTTACAAGCATTGTTGTGATATCATAGGTTATTACAGGGCGAAAACTATTCATCAGACTTCAGCATCACTTATATTTAGGTATTTATTCCTTGGGGGTAGGGTAGAAACGTGGAATAAATGTTTAAAATGCTCTGACAAACATTAAGACGAATTGTCGTGATTATGAGTGAAAATAATAATAATAATAATAATAATGAAATATTCAAATTTAAAATACAATTTATGAATAATAATTTCAATTAATAATAGCTTAGTAAAAGCTTTAATATTTATTTTTTTTTTTGATCTTGATTTTTCCCCGTTACGTACATAAATACATTATCGATAAAGTTTATTATCAGTTTAATATAAAAAGTTCAACATATTTTAAATTTAATACTTAAATTATTAATTATTTCCTAGTAAAATTTTTATTAATTTTTTTTCGAAAACAACAAAGGTTTAATTTCCCTTGTTAAAAGCCTTTTTTTCTATTAAATGAAATTTACTGTAACTTTTTTTTTTTACTGTCAAAAAACTATTAAAAAATAATTTTTTCTGTTGTTTTTAAAAGGAACAATTTTGTAATTTATAACCGTTTGAAGAGAATTAATTTATTTGTTCCATAATAAAAAATAATGTTTTCTTTTGTTTTACTGTTTTGTTTTGTGTGTTCGTTTTGTTGCAAAAGTTTTTTAATTTAATTTTTGTTTTTTATCGGTTTGAGTTTAATTATAACGACGACGTATACTTAATCATAATTTTACACTGTTGTTATTATTATTATTATTATTATTATGTTTTACTAGGTTTTTTTATATGCTCGTCGCACAGTTTTTCAACATTTATTTTAGATTTTTTCCTGATTTCTTGAGAACAAACTTTTAAATGTAAATTTTTTTGTATGTGGCACATTATCAGTCCTTGTAAGTCTCTTTGAGTCCATTTGTGGAGTGGCCTCTTATCAGGAAGAATGAAATCACATTGTTATTGACCTGTATCAGGTTGACAGTAGAACAAGAATTATTTTAGTTACAATCATTAACCTGTTACAGAATAATATTTTCCATTTTTACATATAGCATTCCCAAACTCTTAGAATTTGATTAATTAATCTGGAAACTAGAAATTTTTTTTTGTTTTTTATATAAGTTTAAAGAAAATGTATTAATTATCTGTAATAAAAGAACAAAATGAACTACTATGAAAAACAATAAAATAAGAGAAAGTCAAAGCAACCACAATTAAGATGAGTATTTCAAAAACTTCATAATCAATTGATGTATTGTGATGACAAGTCTTTATTAAACATTCTTATTTATCATAAACAATTATTAAAATTATTTAACTTAAACGATTTACGATCAGTCAAAGAAATGTGATAACTTTACTTGATTGGAATAGGTCAATAAGTTCAAAAATATTTTCAAGTTTTTGTTTTACTTTATTATAAGGTTAGAATATTTGCTGAAATGAAACAAAAATATTAAAATGAATTATTTAGCCGTTGAAATCATACGTACCGTGGCACCTTTTAAAGAGTATTATTACCCACGCTTCCTTTTTTCAAATAAAACCGTTAAAAATCTAAAAACTTAAATTAAAAATTATTGAATGTTTTATAAATTTAATTATATAATCATAAACTAAATTAAATTAAAAAAATTTTGATTTATAATCGATTTCCGTAACGCGAAACATTTTAAAAATTATTTAAATAAGTATAAGGCATGATATAAACACACTTTATTCTTATATTATTTTATTAACTTTTCAAATGATTATTATTATTATTTAAAGTAAACATAAATTTTTCCTTTAAATTCTTCATATTATTAATTATTATTTTGCAATAAACATATTTTCGAAACGTCAAATTATTAAGATCTTCGATAATTTCATTATTTTTATTTTTTTGTCAGTAAGAAAAAAAAAATCCAAAATGTCGTCGCACGTATAAACTTAAATAATGCGTAAAATGTTATTGCGACGTTAGGACGAGTAAAAATGTTGGTAAACCATCGGATAAAATAAAAAAAAAAAATTTATAAAAAGTGATAATTAAGTTAGTCGTCATAAACGGCGACAATGTAATTTCAACAAAAAAAATTTGTTTTTTTTTTTTTTTAGCGAAAATAATCGTTAATAATAATATTACCAACCGTGAAAAAAAAAAAATATATTAAAAATTTTACGTAACGGCAATTTTTTTTTTTTCAAGTTTAACAATGACGTCATCGTCATAAAATATATTTTGTTTTAAAATGAAAATTCATTTAAACAAGGTTTTTAAGTCGAATAAAAAAAAGGGATGAATCGAAATTAAAAAAAAAAAATTTTAATTACTTTAAATTAAGTAATAGTAGCCAACATTAAAAAAAAAAAAAATCTTTTTATTTTTTTCCATAATTAAATACTAATTATTACATTAAACACCTTTCGTTGATAAAACAAAAAGTTAACAAGAAGGTTAAAAATATTTTAATAAAACATTTTATTTAGGGGTTATTCAATAAACATTTTAAATTAATAAAAAACATTATTATTATTATTAAAATTAATTAATTAATTATTATCATTTGTTTATAACAAACAAGTAGTTAAAACTATAAAATTTTTTAAAAGGTTAAGTTGAAGTAAAATGAATTTTTTTAAATTTTTTCTATTCAATTTTTTTGTTTTATTTTTCTCTCCATAATTTTATTATCATTATCCTTTACATAAATGTGGTATAAAAAACTTTTTAAGGGTAAACTCTCGTTTTTAACCGCTTTTATAATCTTTTTTTTTATTCGTTTATTTATTATTATTATTGTTATTATCGTAACTACAATAATAATCATTGAAAAATCCATTAAAAGCGTTTGAAGATAATCTCTCTCTCTCTCTCTTTATTTTTTTTGACACTTCCGCGTTATCCTTTTATATTTTCTTTTCTTCCTTAATTTTTCTTTTTTGAGTTTTACATAAATGAAGGCAGGAAAAGAAAAGAAAAGGCAAAAAAAGGGGGGGAAAACCTTCAAATTTTGAAATGGAATGAAACAAATTTTGTATGAATTTTCGTAGTAGTGTTATTATTTATTTTAATGAAAAATCAATGTTAGATACTTTAATTGTATTGTGAAACAAAAAAAAAAATTTTTTTTTTTTTCAAATGATAAATTATTTCGTCCTTCGTTAGTTTTGTTGTTAACAAATGAAAGAAATGTGTTTGGTAAGAGGAAGGATAAAAATATTCGTGTATTTAGAATTTTTCCTTTTTTTCCCCCCGCGCTCTCTCCCCTTTCGTGAAAAATACATTCGGAAAAAGTGGGTGTTATAAAAAAAGTGTAAACAGAAAATTATTCAAAGGTGTTATATCAATCACTCCATTGTAAAAAAAAAAATTTCTTTGTGGATAAACAAGGTCACCACCATCGCGTACCACCAGATGCACCACTTTAAAATTACACCATCTTTAAAAAAAAAAAAATTATCGCGTTGGGTAAAGGCATGAATAATTTTTTTTATACGTAAAATTATTATTATTATTTAAAATTACCGGATTGTGTGGTTAAATTTTTTTTTTCTTTTTCTTTTTCATTTTTTTCATCTTTTTCGTACCGTTGCGTAATTAAATTAAACGGGTGTGAAATAATAATGATAATAATTGTAATAAAATTTGTTGCATTTAAAAAAAAAAAGAAATACATAAATAAAAAATTATTTATTAATTCGTTTAAATATAAATAAATTATTAAATTAATTATTTAAATTTAAACAAACGATTTTAAATTTTTGATTTTTACACGTATCGGAAATAACATCGTTAAATAAATCAAAAAAATTATCACCTTGAAAATTATCATTATCATTATCATTATTATTATGTAAAAGGTTAATTCGAACTAGTTTTTAAATATTTCATTTATCATACGTTTGAACATCATAATATTATTACTAATAATAATGATTATATCGAGGGAGGGTAACGTCAAAAAAAATAAAATCAAAATGTTTTTTAAAACATCTCACGCGATGTTCTAGAACAAAAAAAAAAAAAATTTTTGATACGTCGAAAAAATTTATAACGATAATAATGATAATGTTACAAACTTGGCTGAACTAAAAAAAAAAAATAATAATAATTTTAATTTAAAAAAAAAGAAAACACGTTTACCCTCTCTTTACCCCCTTCCGAAAGGATCAGATTTTTTTTTTATTAACTACGTCATTTATTTATTAAAGTGTCATTAATAAGTACGTAAAAAAATAAATAACCTTAATAATTAAAAATAAAAACTATAAAAAATTAATTAATATTTATTTAAAATTATTAACAATTAAGTTTGTTTAACTCGCACTTAATATTGATAATAATGATATTAAATTTATTCTCATTTTATTCCTGAATGAATGAATGAATGAATGAATTATTTAGAAAGGTTTATATTATAATTCTTTTTTCAATGAGATGTTTTCGGTGAAAAAAAAATTTTTTTTTTTTTTTACTCATCCGAAAGAAAATGATGCAATTTTTCATCTTGTGCACCATCCAAATTTTAGAATTTCATTTTTTTTTTATTAAAATTTAAAATATTTCGGTCGAACTCTTAAGTGGAATCCAATAAGTTTCATTATTATTATTATTATTATTAACAATCCGTTATTTTACATACTCTTAAATTTCTTCTCTTTTTTTTTCAATTATTTTATTACGATAATAAATTACGAAACAAAATTTTCTTTTCGTATTTTTTGTTCATTCATTTATTACTTATTTAAGTGTGTGAGGAGGGGAGGGGGAGCAGGGTGGTAAATAAATAATCGTATTTATTTATTTTATTTTTTTTTGCGCATAATTTATTAAAATACAATAGAATAGATTTTTTTTAAAATAATTATTTTTATTGGTTTTATTATTACTCAATGAAATAATTTATTCGATACGTTATTTATTTATTTATTTAAATAAAATATTTATATTTATTATATTCATCCAATTTATTTTTTCGATTTTCGAAATTTTTTATTTTTTTTGGAAAAAGAATTATTGTGACGTAAATTATATATTATTATTATCATCATCGTTTATTTTTTAAATAATTATTATCGATTCGTGTCTTTTTTTTTTGTTAATAATTATTATTATTATTATTGTGTAAAAAAAAAAAATTTCGATTCTTTTATATATATAAACATTTTGTAAATTTAACGAAATTTTAATCAATTTAACTACTACTACTATTATTATTATTATTATTATTATTATTATTACATATTAATAAAAAATACGAAACAAATTATTATTATTATTTTCTAGGTAATAAATAATAATTATTTTGTTTGTTTTTTTTTTTAAGGTCATGACTCGTGTCATCCTCTTTTTTTTTCTATTCAAAACAAATTTTTAGTTTTTTGAGCTTTTTTATTTTTTTTTCTTTTTTTTACAAAAATTATTTTTACAGTTAACGTTACTGTTATAAATGCGAAATAATAATAATAATAATAATAATAATAATAATAATAATAATAATAATGTGTCTCTCAGATGCATAAAAAATTATTAGGAAGTATGAGATTTAAATTTAACAGAGGAAAAAAAACGAATTCGCGTAATAATAATAACAAACATAAATTAAAATTTCACATTTTTGTTTTTTTGCAATCGATGCAACAGTCATAATAATAATAATATTAATAATAATAATAATTTTTTTAAATTCGGTAAAAATGAATATAAATGTCAAAAAAAAAAATTTTTTTTTATTTTTATTTTCTTTTGGTAAAGAAGAACAATTATTATTATTGATTTTATCTATAGGAGGAAAAAGAAAACAAAAATTACAAAATTATCAGATTATAAAAAAAAAAAAGATACCCGACATTAAAATTCTAGAAATTTCTACCTAGAAAAAAAGAAAAAAAATTTAAAAATAGAAACAAATAAGGAGTCGAATTATATTTTTTCGTAATTCTACGGTACGTACACATGTGTACACATTTTAGTCGTAAAAAAAATTTTTTTTTTTTTTTTGTTTTGGGGGGCAACGAAAAATTTTTCCCGAATATAAACAAAAAAACAAATCTTATTAGAACGCCATTTTTTTTTAAGATCCGAAATAATAAAAAAAATTGATTTTGTCGGTAAATTAATAATTATATTAAAATAAAAAAAAAAAATTACGTAATTTTTAATTCGATCGCACATGGTAACATATTAAATTATCCCTAAAAAAAAAAAAACAATAAAAATTAATTATTATTATTATTATTTTGATTTTTTAACACAAGTAAACCCTGAGGTTAAATTTGAAATTTTTACCACCATTATTATTAAATTTCATTCCGGTGGAAATAAAAAAAAAAAAAAAAAAAAAATTGAGTGGTTGACTTCTTACACACACGTGAAACAAATTACATAAAGAAAAATTTTATTTAAAAAAAAAAAAATAACATAAATAATTATTAATTACGTAATAAATTAATAATATTCCCACGAATAATTAAAAAAAAAAAAAATTACAACGAATCGGTATCGATATTTATTTATTTATTTATGTAAAAAAAAATTAATGGAAATTTTATTATAGGGTTAATAATTTCAAATAAAATAAATATTAAATAAAAATATATATTAATTAAACAAAAAGGAAATAAATAAATAAATAAATTTGTAATTTGAAAAAAAGGTTTTTTCGTATCGAATCGATTACGATCGCAAAAAAAAAGAAATAAGAATCATAGAGTAAGAAAAAAATAATTGGAAATGAAAAGTCATAGATAGAGAGAAAGTATGATTTGTTAAAAAAAAAAAATTCACGCCGAACTACGCGAGACTTCACTTAAAAAAAATTTTTTTTTTTTTTTTGTACATATATATTTCGATTACGATGATGATGATGATGATGATAATGGCGCCCAATGGGACGAAATTAAATTATTTAATGCAAGGTCGAAGGTAAGTATCCTCTTACGTAATTCTTTACACATTGTTCGTGTTTGGTTGGTTGTTGTTGTTGGTGTGTTGGTTGGTCGGTTGTTCGTCTGGCTAATGATGTACTTCAATAAATTACACGTTTTACTTTCGTTTTTACAACAATCGACGATTGTATTCCTTTACAAAAAAAAATGAAAATTTGACGTTTGCCGTTCGGGAAAATCATCATTCTTTTTCATTCATTTATTTATTAATATTATTATTATTATGATCATCATCACATTGAATTTTTTTAATAACGCTTAAATAAATAAACAAACGATACAAATGAAAAAAATGGCAAACTCATTCAAAAACAAAAAAAAAAAAAAACAAAATGAAAATTTAGCAAGGAAAAGAAAATAATGATATCACAATAATAATAATAAGAAGAATGAAAAGAATTAAAAATGATTATGATGATGATGATGACAATAGATAGGGTTAAACAAATGCAAGGTCATTCAGTCAGTCATTCAGTCATTCAGTACGGGTGGTAAAAAAAAAAAAAAACGGGCGACGTCATTGACAGGTCAAAACAACACAAAAAAAAAACATTTTTCGCTATGACTATAATAAAAAAAATTTTTTTGTTCAAGGTCGTGTGAACACACATTATAAACTCACTAATCACATTTATTAATAATTACTTTTATTACTTACCTATTATTAAACCCATACGTCACACTTTAATAAATTAAACATAATAATAATAATAATAATAATAATAATAATAATAATAATAATAATAATAATAATAATAATAATTTCTTTTCTTTTTTTTTTTTAACGACGCGAGAAATGTTACGTAATAATTTTTTTTATTACCTCAAAAAAAAATATTAAAAAAATTTGTTTATCGAATCATCTTCCAGTTTAAAAATTATTATTACTAATTTTTTGTTGTTGTTGTTGAGAAAAAAATAAACGAAATTTATGTTTGCACGCGTTCCATAATTAACAACAAACAACAACACGTATTATTATTATTATTGTTGTTGTTAATAATAATAATAATTTTGTTTTTTCTTAGCGTTAACCGCGTGAATGACACAGAAATAACATCAAATTTCGGATGACAAAACGACGACGCGACAATCGATTACGGCAAACGGCCGAGTGTATATAATTTTCGTTTGTCGTTTGTTCGTTTGTCGTTTTTTTTTTTTTTTATTACGTGAAGGTTATCCAAGGTGTTATTTTAATAAAAATTTTTTTATTTAAAAAAAAAAAATTTATTATTTAAACAAATCGCGAGAGCGAGAGAGAGAGAAAAAGATAAAAATAAATAAATTTTACCTAATATTTTTCGTTTTTTTTTTTTTTATTATTACGTAATAAATAAATAATTTATTAATAATAATAATAATTTTTTTTTGTTAATTCGCTCTCGAAATAACTAAAATAAATAAATGTACGATAATAATTTTAAATGAGTAAAATAATAAGGGTCAAAAGGTTAAAATAATTTTTTTCTTTTTTTTTTTTTTACTCTATTTATAAAATTTTTATTTGAAATTATTTAAAAAAAAAAAAAAAACCACGACGAAGACGACAACGATGATGATGATAATAATGATAATAAATTTATTATTTTTCAAACGAACTTTTTACCAAGTTAGTTGAAATTTTTTTTTTTCTTATTTATTTATTTATATGTATTTTATTTTTATTTTTTTATCGTGACGTATTTATTTTTACAAATTGTGATACTCTTCTTTCTATTTTTTTTTTCAAACATAAATTCGTGAAGATTCTTCGTTAATGTATATCTCATGAATATTATTCTAATAAATTATCATTATTATTATTATTATTAATAACGGTTACGTAACAAAAG
>NW_002987368.1:24536-68802 GCF_000006295.1 Pediculus humanus corporis
ACGAATAATTTAAATAAATTAATAAATAAAAAATTATTGATAATGAAATACCTCGTGCAGGGGCGTTAAAAAAATGAAATAAAATAAAACTTTTAACATTTTATTATTATTATTATTGATAATCGCAAATGACCTTATTAATAGAAAAAAAAAAAAAAATAGTTTTTATAGTTCAAAACGTTAATAAAAAAAAAATAAGAAAAAAATTGCAGCAAAAAAAAAAAAATTAATAAATTTTTCTTTTAAACGTCTTTTAATTGACAAGGTAAAATTTATCTTTTAATTAATTATGTATTTATTAATTGATCCTTTTAAATAAATAAATAAATAAGTTTTAAAAAAATTTTAAATGCGTCACGCATTTATTTGCATTTTTTTTTTACGTAGAAAAAGGTTCAATTAATCAAAGTTATGGAATGTTTAGCCTACGTATGGATAAATAATTAAAATTAATAAGCGTAGGTGATAATTACGAATAAATTTAACGGAATAATAATAATGATGATGATAATTTATTTATTAAATGATATAAAAAAAAATTTAATCGTTTTTATTATTAATAATTTCGTACAATTTTTTTTTTTTTTTTCAAAACGTCACAAAGAAATTTTAAAAATTAAACGTTAATAATAATAGGAACAAATATAGACACACGCACCCGCACGCGCACACGCACACGCACACGGAGAAAGAAACACAAAAACGCTATAAATAGTAGCAGAATGAGTTTGAAAAAAAAATAAAAAGATTTTTTTTTTATATGTATAATTTTTTTTTACGGGTCATTATTTAAACGTTTGTACGTTTGTATGTTTGTTTTGTTTGTTGATACAGAAAAAAAAAAAAACTAATTGATGTTTCGTGTTTAGTAGTATAATACAAAAAAAAAAAGAAAAAAAATGAATTTGTGTAACGGTAGGAAAAAATAGTCGGAGTTTTTTTACTTATTGCCGAAAAAAAAAAAAACGTTTGAGTCTTCTTTTTCCCTCTACCCCCTCCCCTTTTCCCCTTTCCTCCCCTTCCACTTTTTCTAGAATTTTTTATTTTTTGGGCGTTAAGAAGATAAAATGAAAAATTATGTCACTTACATAAGGTGAATAAATAAATTATCAAAAAAAAAAATCTTATTCTGGAGAAAATTTAAAGTTTTTTTTTTTTTCGGATAAATTTAATTAACATAAAAAAAAAAAATTATGAAATTAATTAAAGGTCATTAAGAAAATAATAATAATAATAATAATATTATAATTATTATTAATAATTGCGACAAAACATCTTCTTTTTTTTTTATTTTTTATGGATTTTGAAAATTTTTTTTTTTTTTTTTTTTTAAATGAACGAGATTATCTCATAACTATCATGTTGTGATGACGTACGTAAAAAAAATGGTATGTCACAACAGTAATTAAATTTTTTTTTACGCTTTAATAAATGTTATTAATACGTTATTAAGTGTTGCCAACATTGAAATTTTTAAAAAAAAATAAATAAATACAAAATACACGTTTTAAAAAATTGATTTGGTAAAAAAAAATAAATTTTGAAATTTTTCGATTCATTAAAAAAAAAAAAAAAAATGGGAAGAGTAATTTATTAACGGTAAAATAATAATGATAATGATGATAATGATGATGATAATTGTTTATAATTTTTTATTAAATTCATGTAAATCGTGTTATTTTTTTTTTTTTTAAAGGATGAACATAAAAATTTAATTATTTCATCATTTGGTTATTTTTTTCGTGCCACGATTTTATTCCCATCGAATTTTCTTTTTACAACAATACCTTGATCCCGAAAAAAAAAAAGAAAAGAAAATTATTATTATTATTACTATCATTTCGTTTTTTTTAAGAAACGGAACTAAAAACAAAAGCACGTTTATAACATTTTTTTTTTTTTTTTAAATAAAAAATATTAATTGTTATTTTTACGTTAATTGTATGTAGATATGATTAATCGTTTACGATTTTTTTAAAAATCGATTTTCGATTTCGAAATTTTTTTTTTTTCGCGTTGCATAAATAAATAAATAAATAAATAAATACTCATCGTTATTATTATTATTAATTAATAATAATAATAATAATTTGCGAAATATATATTTTGGGTAATTTAACCGCTCGTATTTTAAGAAAAAAAAAAATAAATTGTTAATGATAATTTATATATATATTTTTTTTCAATCCCTTATTATTATTATTATTATTATTATTATTATTATTATTATTATTATTATTATGTTTTTGCAAGGGTTAATTAATAATTTATTAACAAACAAAAAAAGTACATAAACGAGTTCTCGAGGTATAAAACAATAAAATAATTTTTTTTTTTTTTCTTGTTTAAAGCCACCGTGAATCACGAACGGCGAGTAACTTAAAGTCCACGAATAACCGAAAAAAAAAAAATTATTATTATTATTATTATTATTATTATTATTTTTTACATAATCCGCCATTTTTTTTTCTTTTCCTTTTATATAATTTTTTTATTTTTACTGCATAAAAAAAATTACAAAATGAAAAAAAATAAAAAAATTATTTATTTGCTTATTAAAAAATTTCACTGGAATAATAATTTTTTTTTTTGTTTTCCCCCACGCGTAATTAATGTGAAAAAAAGTTTTTAATTAACGTACATAAGTTTTATTTATTAATTTTAATAAAAATAAATTCGATTAGGAATTTTGAATGAAAAAACAAAAAAAAAAATTAATTCTCCTGGAGGGTCAAAGGGACGAAATCTGGAAGAACGATTTTAAATAATAATAATAATAATAGTACTGAATACGTTAAGAAAAAAAAAAAAAGAAACGAATTCATTAATCAAGTTGTGTTTACACAGGCACTAAATTGTTACGTAACAATTGACATACCTGTATAGACACTTTGAAGGGAGAGCATCATCATCATCATCATCGTCATCGTCATTATTATTATCATTATCATCATCATCGTCAAGAAGATGATGTATTTTAGATCAATGATCACGAGGCTGATGTGCATATTCGGTTAAAGGTCATACTTTTTTTTTTTTTTCCTTCTTCTCACTTTTTCGTTAGGTGAACGTTTTTATTTTGTTTACATACGAATGAAATGCTTTCTTCTTAAAATTCTCTTTTCCCCTCTCCACTACAATTATTCACAATAATAATGATAATAATGGGGCAAATCTTTGAGAGAGAGAGAGATGGAAGAACTTGAAAATAATTTACCGTTAGAACTTGGATTTTTTGTCAAAAAAAAAAAAAAAGAAAGAATTTTATTTATTTATTTTTACATTTGAGAAATGAAATATTAATAATAATAATAATAATAATTTATAATTAACACGTTCCATTTTTTTATTAAAACAAAATTCAAAAATATTAATTAAACAATAAAAAAACAAAACAATAACGTAAAATTTTATTAGAAAAAATTAATTTTTTTTTCATTGTTGAACAAAAATTATTACGTTAATAAGTTACATAAATTTTTTTTTTTTTTTGTGGAAAAAAAGAAAAATTATGTACATAATTGTTTAAAGTTTGAATGTTTAAATATTTCACAAGAAAAATTACTTTGTGTTTCTTTTTTTTTTTTTTTTTTGTAAATTTTTTATTCTGTCATAAAAAAATAAAAAATATTTAGTAATAATTTTTATTAATTTAATTAATTATTTATTTTTTCATATATTATTATTATTATTATTATCGTTATTTTCTCATAAAATTTCCGAATGTAAAAAAAAAAAAAAAAAAATTTCATTGATTTTTTATTCGCGTTATTTTTAAAATTTAAAACTTAAAAAAAAAAAATTAAAATAATTTTATTACATTATTATTATATAATAAATTACGTTTATCTATGTATGTTAAATTATATTAAAATCCTACGCTTTAATCTATAAGATTATAAAAACTATAAGTTTCGAATTATAACACTTAAAATGAAATTAAAAAAAAAAAAAAGTATGTTAAATAAAAAACTTTTCTAAAAAACGATGCTGATTTTAATAATAATAATAATAATAGTAAACAATAATAGCGGATAAAACTCTCGGTTATACTACTACTACTAGGCAAAAATAATTTTCTCATCACAAAATAAACGTAAAAAAAAAAAGTAAGTAAAATAGGATGAGATTAGAAAAAAAACCTCCCACTCCGCGGGTAGTAGTATTATTTAACTCATTACCTTTATCATCATCATCATCATTATTATTATTATTATTACGTTCATCGTCAAAAGCCAGTCGTCTCATCACTACTACCACTACCACCACTACTACTACTACTACTATTACTATTATTATTATATTATTGGTAATATTTAGTTTTTGCGGTCTTAGAGTACCATCACCATCACCATCACCACCACCACCACCACTACTAGCACTACCACCAACCTAAAACAAGAGATATAAATACCGGGCTGACCTTTTTTTTGAATCAGTTAAAAATTCATCTTCGTTACGAACAGTAAAAAAAAAAAAAAAAAAACGAAAAAAACAATAATAATACTAATAAATTGTTTCGGTTTATTATTATTATTATTTATTTTTAAATAACGAATAGTTTTTGTTTTTATATATAAAAAAAAAATTATTATTATTATTATAATAAAAAAAATCGTTATTGCTGTAAAAAAATAAAAATAATTAGTGAGTGTTGTAAGTGAATTAAGGTAAGGATTAACTAAGGATTAAGATTATTATTATTATTACTTGAAAAATCAATTGATATTGATAAGTGGATTAGTTAAGGGTTATTTAACATTTATACAAGCTCTGATTGTTATTATTATCATCATCATTATTATTATTATTTGGGGTTTTTTTGTATGGCGGCGACAGGATTAAACCTTTTTTTTTTTTCCTTTTAAGGGTTGAAAAGAAAAATTTAACGTTTTGTCGAATAAGCAAAAAATTTTATAGCCTCATTTAAATTTTTTTTTTTTTTTTTTTTAAAAAGGATTTTATTTAATCGGTTTTAAAAACCGGAAATGGAGAGGGAAAACTTTGAAAATTTTATTTTTATTTTATTATTATTATTATTATTATTTATTTGTAAAGAAAAAAAGAAAAATTACGTAAATCAATTATTAAATTTTGATTGATTGAAAGGGGAGAGTTTTAATCACGATTTGATAAGAGGTAAAGAAATGCGCTCATCAAATTTTTTTTTTATTATTATTTTTATAATTTTCAGTTAAAAAAAAAATGGCGTCAATTAAAAATTACGTTATATTGTTTAAACAATTGATCGAACACGAAAAAAAAAAAAAGTATTGATAACGAAAACGTAAACAATTGAGAAATTTTTATTTCCAGTTTTATTAAAAACAATAAAAAATTTTTGTTGTTGTTGTTATTTTTTTCTAACATGATTTAAAAAAATTTATTAATTGTATTGATGAGTTTTTTTTTTTTTTTTTAACAAAAAATTTTTTTTTGATAAGAGATAAGGTACAACATTCAGGAAGTTTATTTAAAAAAAAAAATTTTTTTTTAAACTTTAGGTGCACTCTTGATTTTTACTCTTAATTAATTTTATTTTTCTTTTTGCAAATTTTCGCTTTTTTAACATAATCATAAAATTAAGTTATATTGTATATGTTTCATTCGGAAAACATACCAAAAAAAAACAAATTTTCGATTGCATAACTTTATTATATTTATTATTTTATGTAAAAAAAAAAAAAATTCCTTAAAAAAAATTCCGAAGAAAGAAAAAAAAAAGAGTACGAAAAATACTTTCTCACAGAATCAGATATAAAAAAAATTATTTATTATACAAAAAAAAAAAAAAGCGGTTATGTTTGTTTGTTTGTTTGTTTTCCATTTATTAACATCGTTCGTTGCGTAATTTTGTTTTATAATTGTTCTAAGGCTAAAAAATAATTTCAGTAAAAAAACAAAAAAAGATTAATTCACATGAAAAAAAAAAAAAAATGTTAAATAATCAATTGTGAATTGTTATAAACAATAAATTTTAAATATTCTAAAATTGTAACATAACCAGACAACACGATGATACTCGAAACAAAATATTTATTTAAATAATATTAAATTGTTTTAATTAATTAAAAACAAACAGAACAATCGAAAAAAGAAAAAAAAAATTTTAGGTACGAAAATACAAATTTAAAACTACATAAAGACGAATCGATACTACAAATACGATTGGGTGTAATACAAAGTCAATTAATGAAGAGATAAATTGAAAGAACGATGAAGTTAAAATTAGTCTAATCGATTATGAAGGGCGTTAATTACAAAAAAAAAAAAAAAAATCAAACAAATACGATGAGAAAATCAAACAAACAAACAGACGGAAAGAAAAGGACAAGAGAGAGGGAAGGGGGAGTAGGAAGGAGGTGAGGAAAAAAAGAATCGATCGAGAAAACGAATCTATTATAATCACGAGAAATGACGTAACGAAAATTCCACAAAGCAAGGCGACAAAGTCATATTACAACCGGAAATAAAAGTAAATTCATTAATCGAAAATTCGTTCACATTTGAAAAACGGTTAAATCAAGCATGGATTCATAGATCCATACATCCATAGGCAGATGGATGGCACGCGGGTCGACCTTCACCGACGACTCGGGAGGTTACAATTGCAGAATAGTTAGAATACGTGGATTTAGATTTCGCTTTCGTTATGCATTTATTAATTAATTGCAGTTAATTGCAGAAGATATTGAATAATAATCTAACAGATTTCAAGTATACTCCAAGGGGTAATTTCTAGAAAATCGGTGGGAAAAAGTGGGAGGAAAGTGATGATGAATGAAAGATGATTGAATGAGTATCGATGCAGGCTCTCATCGTTTCTCCCATTGAAAACGTAACCCCTCTCTCACACCACCATTTTGAGAGAAATCATTATTTATACCGAGATGGATTCGTTTTGATTTCAGAGTTTACCATATCATCGAGAGTCAACAGCAAAAAGTTTTAACAGAGACGCACTAAACGCACACGACAAATGAGTTACGATTTTATTTTGGGTACGTCGTTTTAAAATATCGTAACGGAAATTTCAAGAAAATCATCATGGATCGTGTAGAAAAAAAAAAAATAAATAATTTTTTCATTAATATTTTTCAGGTTTGTTCGTAGTGACGCAAACGATTTTGGTAAGTAGTAATATCTACGTCACGATATTTTTTTTTTATATTTTTGGCGAACCGGAATCAACAAAGACCGACTAAAAATTTTAAAAAAAAATTAGTATACTCGAAAAGATAGTGATAAGAAAAATAATCACAACATATAAATGTTTACTAGCATTATTATTATTTTTATGGATAGGCTGAAGAAGGATACAATTATAATAGGCCACAGAGTCCGTTTCAAAGTGGAACAACTGCTTCGGGACCCTTTTCACCGACTCCATCTGGACCCACCGGACGACCGGACACTGGTTACACTTCGGGAAGACCAAGCGCAGGACCATCATTCGGACCTTCGCCACCTTCTTCCCGTCCCGATTTCGGATCTCAGAGTGGTAGCACTCCAGCCGGAAACGGTTTTTCCGGTAGACCGAGTGGATCTTCATCTCCTGGAAGCGGATATCCGAGTGCAGGACAAGGGGGTCAGGGAGGATACCCGGGAAGTTCGAGTTCGTCGTTCGGACCTGGTTATCAAGGTGGATCCGGAGGAGGCGGTAGACCAGGCTCACAAGGTAGCTCACCGGGAACAAGTAATGGTGGTTACCCCAGTGGCGGACCTACGTTTTCGAGCGGTGTAGGAGGAAGTAGCGGACCGGGATATCAAGGTGGAGCTGGGGGAGGTAGCGGACCAGGATATCAAGGTGGAGCCGGGGGAGGTAGCGGACCAGGATATCAAGGTGGAGCCGGGGGAGGCAGCGGACCAGGATACCAAGGCGGAGCTGGAGGAGGTAGCGGACCAGGATATCAAGGCGGAGCTGGAGGAGGTAGCGGACCAGGATACCAAGGTGGAGCCGGGGGAGGTAGCGGACCAGGATACCAAGGTGGAGCCGGGGGAGGTAGCGGACCAGGATACCAAGGTGGAGCCGGGGGAGGTAGCGGACCAGGATTTCAAGGCGGAGCCGGAGGTGGTGGTCGTCCAGGTTCACAAGGAGGCAGCGGTGGTAATTCTGGATATCAAGGAGGTAGTGGTCCAAGTTTTCAAGGGGGTGCCGGAGGTGGAAACGGACCTAGTTCACAGGGAGGCAGCGGAGGTCCTGGATTTCAAGGAGGCAGCGGAGGTCCTGGCTTCCAAGGAGGCAGCGGTCCTGGCTTCCAAGGAGGCAGCGGTCCTGGATTCCAAGGAGGCGTAACGGGTCCCGATTTACAAGTTCCCGGTACTGGAGGATCCGGATTTGGATCAGATTTTCAAGGCGGTCAACCTGATGAAGGCGATTACTCCGCCATTCCCGGAGTACCCGGACAAGATTATCCAGTTTATTCTGAAATACCCGAAACGTCGTTCAGATGCGAACAACAACAGTATCCCGGATATTATGCCGACGTCGAAGCACAATGTCAAGTCTTCCACGTTTGCGCCAACAACAAAACTTACGACTTTTTATGTCCCAACGGCACCATCTTTCATCAACAATTTCTCGTTTGCGTTTGGTGGAATCAATTCGATTGCAGCACCGCTCCGGAGTTTTATTCCATCAACGAAAACATTTACGATTACAGCATAAAAGGTAGCGAACAACAACAGGGAGGTGGAGATTTCGGTGGTCAATCGTTAGTGAGACCCGGTTCATCGTTCGGAGGAGCTCAAGGACCGTTCGGACCTTCCGGATCATTCGGTGGATCTCAAGGACCGTCCGGACCGTCTGGATCATTTGGTGGATCTCAAGGGCCATCCGGTCCATCTTTCGGTGGCGGAAATCAAGGACCATCCGGACCGTCTGGATCATTCGGTGGATCTCAAGGTCCATCTGGACCATCTGGATCATTCGGTGGATCTCAAGGTCCATCTGGACCGTCTGGATCATTCGACGGGTCTCAAGGTCCATCCGGTCCATCTTTCGGTGGCGGAAATCAAGGACCATCGGGTCCATCTGGATCTTTCGGCGGATCTCAAGGGCCCTCTTCTAGTGTATCTTTCGGTGGCGGAAATCAAGGACCTTCCGGACCGTCTGGATCATTCGGTGGATCTCAAGGACCATCCGGACCTTCCGGTTCTTACGGTGCACCTCAAGGACCATCTGGATCAACCGGTTCTTTTGGAGGATCTCAAAGACCGTCCTCACCATCTTCCGGATCTTTCGGTGGACCCGGAAATCAAGGACCGTCTCCACCGTCGGGTTCTTACGGGCCACCATCTGGACCGTCTGGATCGTTCGGCGGATCTCAAGGGCCATCCGGTCCATCTTTCGGTGGCGGAAATCAAGGACCATCCGGACCGTCTACACCGTCCGGATCTTACGGTGCACCTCAAGGATCCTCTGGCCCTAGCGTATCTTTCGTCGGACAACAAGGATCGAGAGTACCAGTCACGGGAGGTTCACCCGGACCCAGCAGCACTTTTGGACCTACCACGCCGACTGCCGGTTATCCATCCGCCAGTCCCACCCAAAGGCCGGGTGGTTATTCTCCGTCTGCAACTTCCGGAGGATACACTCCTTCCGGACCAAGTTCGACATCCGCTTTCGGTAACTCTCAACGACCCGTTTCTGCCACCACCGCCGGACCATCGTTTGGACCATCCTCTACGTTCGGACCACCTTCCAGTAGGCCAAACAATCAAGGTTCGTTCAGACCAGCATCCCCGACGGGTCAACCTGATCGACAATACCTTCCTCCGTATTAGATGAGTCGACCGACTAAAGCGGGTGTTAGGGTTTTCGGTCTACTCTCACACGTTAATTTATACGTTCCTAATCATTCATTGGCGGCTTCGAAGGGAACAATAAAAAAAAGAATGATTCTTTTCTTAAGTTCATCTAACGACCTTTTTATCATTATTTCACACACGAGTTAGTCGCTTGTTAATTTAGTCGTTTACCGTCGTCATCATTTTTTCCTTTTTTCTTCAGTTACCTACGCTTCGCAAGTTACCATTGAATGATTTACATTAAATAACATCGCAAGCCATGTCATCATAAATTATTCTATTTTATATATATGTATTTTACTATGATTATTATTATTATTTTTTAATATTATTTTTATTGATTTTTGTATGGGTCTTTTTGTAATATAACTGATTGAATGTGGGAAAATTTAAAATAATTCTATTCATCATTATCATTTTTTTACTCCTCTTATCCTTCTCATTCTGTTTCCCAATTTTCATCGACTGCGTTCATTTTTTGGGTATTTTATAAATTTGAAAGTGACCCTCACGTTTAGCACTAATATTGATAATTAGTTATCAAGTCCTAAATAGTTAAATTAGTCTTCTTTTTAAAATTCTTAACCAAAATATCTTATATATTTAGACTTTGCTTACTGTTCTACAAGTGTACCTAATTTCTACTAAATTCTTATATATTTTCTTTTACTAATTCATGTTAGTTTTAAATAAAATAAAATAATTTCAAACTTAAAAATATTTTAATTTAAAAGTTTTAAATAATTTCAAAATCAATATAACGAATGTTTTCTTAAATAGTATTTCGTCTGAGGTTTTTAGTTAACCAATAAATTCTAGATTTGATGAAAGTCAGAATGAAATTTATATGTGAAATTCACCGTTTTTTCGATTTAATTTATAAGGTGTCATTCATTTATTTATTTATAATATTTTTTAATTATATTTGGCGATTTTTAGAGTCGACAAATGGATTTAAAAAAAAAAAAAGTTTAGAACAATTATTAGTTTACATAAAAATATTTATGATTTATAATTTTTAAAATTGGTACAGTAATTATGTTAAAATAAAATATTTTTATGATCCCATATTTAATTTATTTATTTTTCAATGTTTATAAACGTTAATAATAGCAACCACGGATACTACCAAAGTTGTCCACTTTAGAAAACTCTTTCTTTTATGTTTTTGTTTACAAAGCAATTATTTGTTAAAATAAAAGTTACGACGAGTGTGGCATATAAAAGGAAATGAAGGCTTGGGAAGAAGCTTTCGTGTGATCTGTTTGTGTTGTGATGATGTTCGTCCATCTTTTAGTATTTGTCTTAAATTTAGTTGAGTGAAAGTGTCCTCACCTAGTAATATTCACGAATTAAGTTATAACTTTTAGTTTAAAATGCAAAATCTTGGTTACTTCAATGTAAAATAAAATACTTTTTCAAAATAAGTAATAATTTATTTTTTTTTAGGATCAAAATTAAATTTGGTATTTGTAGTAAATAAAATTTACAAAATTTATTATTGTAAATTGTTGGTTAATTTTTTTTTTTTTAAATTCGATTCATCACGAAAAATATTAGCAAAAAAATAAAATAAAAAGGGTGTTTCGTACCTTAAAAACCAAATTATCAATTTTCATTTACAAGTTTTTTAATGTTCCATTAATTTGTCCATTTAAAGTTTAAAGTCTTAAGGTAACCATCAATTTTTCTGAGATGCATAAATAAAAAAATAAACCCTTTTCATTCCAATTGCAATAATAATAAAGTAAATAAAAAACAAAAGATTAAGCACAATTTGGTTTTTATTTAAATATTTAATTTCAAACTTGTTAAAAAATTTTAAAAAGAGAAAGAAAAAAAAAATCCAAAAGATGAACGCAGATGATGAAAATCGAGAAATAGAATTGAGGAGGATAAGAGTAGAAATAAAAATAATAATGATAATAATTTAAAGTTTTCCCACATTTAATCGATTATATTTCAAAAAAACCCATACAAAAATAATATAAATAATATAAAATAATATTTAAATAATAAAAATAATAAAAAAGTAAAATACATATATATATATAAAAGTAGAATAATTTATGATGACATGACTTGCGATGTTATTTAATGTAAATCATTCAATGGTAACTTGCGAAGCACAGGTAACTGTCGATAAAAGGAAAAAATGACGACGACGATAAACGATTAAATTAACAAGTGCCTAAAACGTGTGTGAAATAATGATAAAATGATCGTTTGATGAACTCGTAAAAGACAAACGTTTTCTTTTTTTTTTGTTCCCTTCGAAGCCGCCAATGAATGATTAGGAACGTATAAATTAACGTGTGAGAGTAGACCGAAAACCCTAACACCCGCTTTAGTCGGTCGACTCATCTAATACGGAGGAAGGTATTGTCGATCAGGTTGACCGGTCGGAGATACTGGTCTGAACGAACCTTGATTGTTTGGCCTGCTGGAAGGTGGTCCGAACGTAGAGGATGGTCCAAACGATGGTCCGGTGGTGGTGGCAGAAACGGGTCGTTGAGAGTTACCGAAAGCGGATGTCGAACTTGGTCCGGAAGGAGTGTATCCTCCGGAAGTTCCAGAAGGAGAATAACCACCCGGCCTTTGGGTGGGACTGGCGGATGGATAACCGGCAGTCGGCGTGGTAGGACCAAAAGTGCTGCTGGGTCCGGGTGAACCTCCCGTGACTGGTACTCTCGATCCTTGTTGTCCGACGAAGGACACGCTAGGACCAGAAGTTCCTTGTGATCCACCGAATGATCCAGATGGTCCAGATGGTCCTTGATTTCCACCGAATGATTCAGACGGTCCGGAAGGTCCTTGAGATCCACCAAATGTTCCGGAAGGTCCGGACGGTCCTTGAGATCCACCAAATGAACCGGAAGGTCCGAACGGTCCTTGAGCTCCTCCGAACGATGAACCGGGTCTTACTAACGATTGATCACCGAAACCCGTACCGAAATCTCCACCTCCCTGTTGTTGTTCGCTACCTTTTATGCTGTAATCGTAAATATTTTCGTTGATGGAATAAAACTCCGGAGCGGTGCTGCAATCGAATTGATTCCACCAAACGCAAACGAGAAATTGTTGATGAAAGATGGTGCCGTTGGGACATAAAAAGTCGTAAGTTTTGTTGTTGGCGCAAACGTGGAAGACTTGACATTGTGCTTCGACGTCGGCATAATATCCGGGATATTGTTGTTGTTCGCATCTGAACGACGTTTCGGGTATTTCAGAATAAACTGGATAATCTTGTCCGGGTACTCCGGGAATGGCGGAGTAATCGCCTTCATCAGGTTGACCACCTTGAAAATCTGATCCAAATCCGGATCCTCCAGTACCGGGAACTTGTAAATCGGGACCCGTTACGCCTCCTTGGAATCCAGGACCGCTGCCTCCTTGAAATCCAGAACCTCCGCTGCCTCCCTGTGAACTAGGTCCGTTTCCACCTCCGGCACCTCCTTGAAAACCCGGACCACTACCTCCTTGATATCCAGAATTACCACCGCTGCCTCTTTGTGAACCTGGACGACCACCACCTCCGGCTCCGCCTTGGTATCCTGGTCCGCTACCTCCTCCGGCTCCGCCTTGATATCCTGGTCCGCTACCACCTCCGGCTCCGCCTTGATATCCCGGTCCGCTACCTCCTCCTACACCGCTCGAAAACGTAGGTCCGCCGCTGGGGTAACCACTTGTTCCCGGAGAGCTACCTTGTGAGCCGGGTCTACCACCTCCTCCGGATCCACCTTGATAACCAGGTCCGAACGACGAACTCGAACTTCCCGGATATCCTCCCTGACCGCCTTGTCCTGCACTCGGATATCCGTTTCCAGGAGATGAAGATCCACTCGGTCTACCGGAAAAACCATTTCCGGCCGGTGTGCTACCGGTCTGTGATCCGAAATCGGGGCGGGAAAAGGGTGGCGAAGGTCCGAATGACGGTCCGGCGCTTGGTCTTCCTGAAGTGTAACCAGTGTCCGGTCGTCCGGTGGGTCCAGATGGAGTCGGTGAAAAAGGTCCCGAAGCAGTTGTTCCACTTTGAAACGGACTCTGTGGCCTATTATAATTGTATCCTTCTTCAGCCTATCCATAAAAATAATAATAACGATAGTAAACTTTTATATGTTGTGATTATTTTTCTTATCACTATCTTTTCGAGTATACTAATTTTTTTTTAAAATTTTTAGTCGGTCTTTGTTGATTCCGGTTCGCCAAAAATATAAAAAAAAAATATCGTGACGTAGATATTACTACTTACCAAAATCGTTTGCGTCACTACGAACAAACCTGAAAAATATTAATGAAAAAATTATTTATTATTATTTTTTTTCTAACAACGATCCATGATGATTTTCTTGAAAATTTTCCGTTACGATATTTTTAAAACGACGTACCCAAAATAAAAATCGTTAACTTCATTTTGTTCGGTGTGCGTTTAGTGCGTTCTTCTTGTTAAAACCTTTTTGCTGTTGACTCTCGATGATATTGGTAAACTCTGAAATCAAAACGAATCCATCTCGGTATAAATAATGATTTCTCTCAAAATGTTGGCGATGAGAGGGGTTACGTTTTTCAATGGGAGAAACGATAAGAGCCTGCATCGATATGCATTCAATCATTTTTCATTCATCATCACTTTCCTCCCACTTTTTCCCACCGATTTTCTAGAAATTACCCCTTGGAGTATACTTG
This sequence comes from Pediculus humanus corporis, assembly GCF_000006295.1. NCBI lineage: Eukaryota > Metazoa > Arthropoda > Insecta > Psocodea > Pediculidae > Pediculus > Pediculus humanus. The sequence goes on from NW_002987368.1 coordinate 39,033, forward strand.
AAATCTGTTAGATTATTATTCAATATCTTCTGCAATTAACTGCAATTAATTAATAAATGCATAACGAAAGCGAAATCTAAATCCACGTATTCTAACTATTCTGCAATTGTAACCTCCCGAGTCGTCGGTGAAGGTCGACCCCCGTGCCATCCATCTGCCTATGGATGTATGGATCTATGGATCCATGCTCGATTTAAGCGATTATTGACTGTGAACGAATTTTCAATTTAAGAATTTTTTATTTATTTCCGGTTCTAATATGACTTTGTCGCCTTGCTTTGTGGAATTTTCGTTACGTCATTTCTCGTGATTATAATAGATTCGTTTTCTCGATCGATTCTTTTTTTCCTCACCTCCTTCCTACTCCCCCTTCCCTCTCTCTTGTCCTTTTCTTTCCGTCTGTTTGTTTGTTTGATTTTCTCATCGTATTTGTTTGATTTTTTTTTTTTTTGTAATTAACGCCCTTCATAATCGATTAGACTAATTTTAACTTTATCGTTCTTTCAATTTATCTCATCCTTAATTACCTTTTGTATTTGTACACCTTATAAAAAAGTTTTTTTTTTTTTTTAAATGTACTCATTCTACATTTTTTTTTTCCAATTTTTTATCGAAAAGATTTGTTTAGAAACAATTAATTGAATGAAATTTTCTTTTCTTTTTTTTTCGTTGGCCTATTCACGCATTTAAAATTACGCAATAATAATAATAATAATATTTTTTTTTCGGCTTTTCTCTTTTTTTTTTTTTTTACAATAAAAATAATTTGCTAGAGTATTTTAAAAATAAATTACATCATCTTTATAAGTTTTTTCTTCTTCTTGTTATTATTATTATTATTTTAAATAAAATTACAAAACATTATTATTCAATCAAAATTCATGAATGAATTTTTCTGTTGTTGTTTTTTTTTATTTTGAATAATTTATAAAATTTATTTTATATTTTTTATTATTAAATTGTAAAAATTTAAAAATCGTGATCCTTTTAAAAGTTTACAAAAAAATTTAACCGATCGCAATAAATGAAAAAACTTTTTAAATTATTAATGAATATTTATTTATTTTTTTAAATTACGTCAGAAATCGTGTACGTCACGTCTAAAGGAGGAGGGAAAAAGGGGGGAGGTCTTATACGAGCCCCCATAAAAAATATTGTTTTATTTTAATTACACGCATATATATTACCTTACAATTATTTAATTATTAATTTTGTTTTGTTTTGTTTTCTTATTCCACGTGATGACGCGACATTGTTTGAGGTTGTTGGAAAATTTCGGTTGTTGAGTAAAAAAAAAAAAAAAAGAATTTTTCGTCAAGGTAAAATAATTAATTGGTGGTTATCGATTGTTTCATAATAATATGAGTAACTAAAAATTATTTCTATTGATGTGGCGATGATAACGACCGACGGTTATCATTACTCGTATTTGTTTTGTTTTAACGGATTTCGATGATGGTTGTGTTGCATCTTTTGATATTTCGTAATTAACAATATTAAATAGAGAAAAAACTATTTTTTTTTCTTTTCTACTATAAATAATAATAATAATAACTATGTAATCAACCGATAGCAAAACAAAAACAAAAGAATTATATAATCCTTGTAAAAATTATAATAAATTGATTTTATTTTAAGTTATTATTAATTATTAATTAGTTGTGAGAGTGTGTAATAATAATAATAATAATAATAATAATAATAATAATAATAATAATAATAACGTGAACAATTTAAAATTTCTATTACAAAATTTTCTATTCGTGTTTTTCTTTGATCAATAGGGTGGTAACAACGCGAGTGTAACCTTTGACATTTTATTTAAATAATTTTTTTTTTGTGAAAAAAAAAAGAAAAAATCGTTGTTAAAATTTTCTTTTTTTTTGCATTTTGAAATGACGTGGAATTAACGTTTTTTTTAAAATTTATTTTTAAGTAATTAAATTATTATTATTATTATTAATAAAATGCTACAAAAGATCTCTCTCTCTCTTTCTCTCTCTCTCACATTTTAACAACTTTTCATAAATTTTTTTCCTTTTTTTTTTTTTTTACAAAAGATTTAATTTTATTAAATAATAATGAATAATAATAATAATAATAAATTATTCAAATGATGAATCAACGTTTTTATTTTAATTACTTTTTATTTTTTTCTCCAGTGATTTTTTTTTTTTTAAACTATTGACACGACAGTTTTTTTATATATTTTCTTGCTGAATAATAAAGAAAAAAAAATTTTTTTATTCTGATGGGATACATTATATTTTTTTTTTTTTTTTTTTACTAAAACTGAATAAAATACATTAAAATAATTATTATGTCGTCTGCATAATTTTCCAGAGTGTTTTTATCATCGAATAATTTTTTTATATATAAATAAAAAAATAATTTTTTTTTTGAAATTTTTGTAACGGTTTAAAAAACAAAACAAAAACAAAAAAGCAAGTAACGCGATCTATTAAATTTGATTAGTACTAAAGTTTTAAACAAACACCGATAGATTTCTCTCGTAACTTATGTAAATAAAAAAATAAATAAATAAATATTTATTTATGTGATAAGGTGAATAATGAGATAACGGGGATAAATATATACATATATATATACATATATATTTTTTTTTTTCTTAATAATTTTTTCTTAATTTATTTTTTTATTTATAATAATATTTATAATAATATTTATTTATTTATAACAATAATAATAATAATAATTTTTTCTTTTGTTCAAAAAAATTCCCGCGTAAAATTCCGATTGATAGAAACGTTAGGGAGGGAAAACATGGGATGTGATGACACAGAAAAGGATAATCAAAATGAGGTTATCGTTCGTTAAACTCGTTTATTTTATTTTTTGTGTAAAACGTTTAAGTATTATCATTATCATAAGAAGAATTGTGTGTTTAATGACGAGTGATAATAACTTTTTTTTAATAATAATATAATGAATATCATTATCTCGTAGATTTTTAAATTTTAATGACGTTTATATTATATATATATATACTTATAATTTTTGAAAATATATCGCGTAAAAATTGTTAAAAGATTTTTTTTTTTATATTAATATTACGCAACGAGGATTTTTTTTAAAAAAAAAAAGAAAAATTAAGTAATTTATTACCATGTTTAAATACGTAAAAAGCTGTTTAGAAAAAAATTCATCATCTCGGAAGTTCAATAAAATAAAAAAAATTAAAAACCAGATTATTATTTAATCATATTAAAAAAAAAAAAAAAAGTAATTTTATAAGTATTTAACCGATAATAATAATAATAATAATAATAATAATAAGTTAATTTAATGGAATTTAACGCGTGGATTTAAAAAAAAAAGAAAATTCAAAACGAGACACGTGACATTTTTTTTTTTTTGGAAATTTAATTTTTAACTAAAGGAAACAATTTCAAGGAAAAAAAAAAATAATAATAAAAATATATATATTTTATATTTAATATATATTATACTTATATAAAACAACAACGTACAATAATAATAATATTATTATTAATATTACTAAAATATATATATATATTTATACAAAAATGGTAAAGAGAAAAAAAAAAAAATTGCAACTGTTCCCAAGGCCAAATGCATAAGTAGTAGTTGTTGTAGTTGTTGTTGTTGTAGCCATTTCCGTTAAAAGCAGAAGACAAAATTTATTTAAAAACTACAATTTTTTGTAATTAATTGTAAATGGAAAAAAAATTGTAGTTTTGGCACTGATTCGTTTATTACACAAAAAAATAAAAATCTTCGCGTTTATTTTTTTTTTTTGCGATGTAGAAAAATAAAATTTTCATTTTTTTTTTTTTTTTAATTACTCGGTAACTTTTTTTTTTTATAATTAATTAAATGAGTAGTAATTAATTACGTAATAAAAATAATAATAACGTCGCGAATGAAAATAATAATAATAATAATAATAAGTTTAAAGTATAAGGAAAAGAAAATTTTTTATTGTGATTCAAAAAACTTTTCCACCGAAACGAACAAAAAAAAAAGAAAAAAGTTTTCCGAACCAGAAAAAAAATTTTCTTAAAAAAAAAAAAATATTTTCGACGTCATTAAATTAATAATAATAATAATAATAATAATGTGAGAAAATTTGAAAAATTTTTTTTTTTTCACAATTATAGGGATTCCAATAAATTTCACCAATGACTAAATGATTTTAAATTACTTAAATAATACATAAAATTCAGGCACATTCATTGGCGCAAAATAATTTTATAAGGTTTAATAAAACGTAAGAGGAAGGAGGGGAGGAAGTAGTGTGGGGAGAAGGGGAGAATAAGAATTCATTTTTTTTGTATTATCGTCGAAAAAATTTTTCAACCCCATCTTGCTGCTAAAGAATACAATGATCGTAAAAGTTCTACGGCTCTGCTATCGGAATTAATAATGGCATCGTCTATTGAATTAATTTTGACTTGTTTCGTTTTGGAATTATCAATTGCTCTCCTCAACGCTCCTATATTACCTATATCCGGTTTTGATTTTTTATAAATTTTTGAAGGTGGTAAAATTGTTGAAGTTGTTGTTGTCGTCGTCGTCGTCGTCTTCGGTGGTTGTTTTTCTTGTATTTCCGCATTTTTATTTATCGATGAGGAACGTGAAGTTGTCGTTTGTATTAAAGGACCGCTTGTTTGTCTGTTTGGAATGGATTTACTTCTTCTTACGTTTGTGTCGATCGTTTTGTCATCATTTGCGGACGCTGCAAGTTTTGACGTGTCTTGAATAGGAAGTGAAGGATTTGGTTGATTATGAGATACTATCACGGGTGTTAGTAGTGCTTTGAGCAAAGATACTCTCGCTTCTTCCGCTGTTTTATTTCTTCCGGATTTGTCGTTAACTAAAAGTAACACCAATCTCCTGTAGGTTTCATTTTTAGCTGCTTCTTCCATGACGTGCATGAGTGCGTGAGTTGTGGATGCCGTTAAGTTTAAATTGTCCATCATCGTTTCGACGGTTTCTCTAGCCATATCTTTTTGATGTAATGTTGTGTTATCCGTGTTGAACATTAATGTTTCTTGTAATTTTGTTATTCTTTGTAATGATTTTACAGCTCTTTCGGCAGATTCTGTTGCTGAATTATCCGGTTCGGGTGCTGTTTGGTAACTATCGTATAAACTGTCTTCCCACGCGGATGAAGATAGATCGTCGTTAAGAGTTTTATGAGATTCGGATACCGATAATGAGTTTACGTTGTACGAACTACTGATGGACGGTGGAAGGGATGTTGACTGAGCTACGAGATTAACTATGGTGGGGTTTTGTGTTGTTGGTTGTGGTTCGTTCAATGAATACGTTATGAGAAATCCTTTGGGAGTGCTTGATTGTGGTAAAACATCTCCGTTCAAGTTGCTTAAGCTAGATTTTAAAATATGTACATCGCTTATGGTTTCCGGGTATTGAAAACCTTTTGGAGTACTTGGCAAAACCACACCGGTAGTGATACCGGAAATTCCGGAAGGTTTAACGGATGTTATATGGTTTCTCGTATTTGCATATTCATTGCTTTTTGGCGTGGTGCTAGGAGATGACACAATATCAACGTTTACAGCACTTACGCTAGATTTTAAAATATTTACGCTATTTCCGGTTTCTGAATTTTGAAGTTCTTTTCCAATTCTTATTCCAACATTTCTTTCTATCGTTTCACCGTTTCCCAAAACGACATCTTCATATCGATTACCGATACCATTGTGGGTAGATAAATGAGATGTGGATAATCTAGGTGCCGTAGAAGTTGACTGGGTACCGGATCCTCTCGGAGTGGTAAATTTTTGAAGCAAAACTAAATTGTTTAGTTCTTTAGCCAATTGTATTTCTCCGTCTTTAGTTTCGTTTTTTGTGAAGTGACTGAAAAAAGACGTGAAATTTTCTTTGCTGGAGTCATGAATCGTACCTTCTTTGAGATTTACTACTTTCGGGGTAGTCGGCGACACCTGATTATCTGCAATCGGCGAATAAGGTGAAAAAGTTTTTAAATCAGATCCATATGGCGAATATTTTTTAGTTCTTTCGGTATTGTTTTGAAATCCACCGTATTTGGGAGGAGAAGATATATCCGTAGTAGTAGTAGTAGATGGAAAGTAACTATCATCTTCGATAGATCCGGTAAATGAAGTTTGGTCATGATCAATAAACTGATTTATTTCTTCTGCAACAGAATTGGTAGTACCGGTGAACGTTGGTAACGAGTAATAATTGCTTTGTGATGCGTCCAAACTTTCCAACAGGGGTGCAGTAAGTTCAATATTCGTCGCCCAATTCGTTTTATTTACCGGAGCGATTAAATTTTCAAAATCGCTCACGGTCGGGCTTGATATTTGAGCAAGAAATTCCGTGCTGGACTCTCTTTGAGACGATGGAGTCGATAATTTTTTCTTATACGAATTGTTTGACACGTCGGAAAAATCCAAAACTTCTTCTTCCTCTCGAGTAGCCGTTGAATATTCGTTAGATTCGGATTCGTTTGAGTCAAACGTGGGCTCCGTCGGACGAACTTCCGTTAGTACTTTTCTAAAACCCTGAGGATCATCTAAATAAGCCGAAAGAGCTTTTGTAAATACTTGAGCTAATTTTCTTAGATCCGGAGCAACTTTTCCATCGTTTTCTACGGGTTCCGGTTCGACCAATCCTCGAGTTTGCGAACCGTCTAAATCATTTTTTACCAATTCCGAATTGATGACCGTTGGTTCTTCAGTAAAATCACCGTAATTGGTTGATTTAAAATCAAAATTACCGTTGGTACTTTCTTCTTCTGATTTTGATGACACCGTTGACGATTCGATTGTGCTCTTATCGGAGTTATTCGAAAAGAGAGTAAGATAAGAATCTTGAGTTTGAACGGTTAGCGAATTGGGAAGTTTGTCACTATCCACGGTCACTTCGGTGACATTTATAGAACTTTGTTGTACCAGTTCGTTAACTTGTTTCAAAACTTCTTTTTTCTTATTATCAAAAGAATTTAAACTTACGGTTGTGTAAACAGACGGAGTCACGTAAATGGAAGGAGAAGAAGTTGTCGGTGCTTGATTATTCGTATTATCGGCAAAATATAAAGCAAAAGATCTGATAGCGTTTGGTCCAGATGATGGAGGAACTTCTAAACCTTCTCTATAAAATTCATTGTAATTATTACCGGTTTTACCGGTTTTTTGAAAATTATTTTTATTTATATTCAACTCTTGCAAGCTCAAATCGACTCCGACATTTGTCGTTTCCGTCGAAACTTTAGCAGAATTCGAATTTTCATTTTCGTAAATTAATTGGTTCTTTGGAACGAAAGTAAAATAACCTTCGTTTTCTGAAAAATACGTTTGTCCGGTTGTCGTACCTTCGTATTGCGGTTTAAAAGTTGTCGTTTGCCACGATTGACCGTTTGAATGGGTGTGTTCCGTTGGTGATGAGGCCGTCACACGATTACCATCTTGTTTGACCGGTGTCACAGGTGTAGTTGAATAACCAGTCAAAACGTCAAACGACGGCGTCGTGGTAAAATAATTTTGAGAAGAAGAAAAAGAAGAAGAAGAAGGTGTTACGACATTTGTTGTTTTGTAATTTGAAGGAATATTGGAATTTTGCTGTCGTGAATGAAATTTATTTTCTTCGAAATAAGATTTACTACCACGACCGCTACCACCCCTTAAATTATAATTAACCCCAGAGCCTTGATATCCTTTTTCATCAAAAAACTCTTGCGGTTTTTGAGTTGAACCGAAATAAGACAAAGATTGATAATTATTTCCATTGTTTGAATATTTTGAAGCTGCCGAACCACTTTCTGCCGTTTTAAGTCCTTCTTTTTCGTGATTGATTATTGTGAATTGGAAATTCTTCGAATTGTAATCGACGGTCGATCCTTTGTATCCTTCATTGTTTAACCCATTTTGACTAAAGGAAACTGTGCTTACTGTCGGAGATGTGGGTGGAAAATTATTATTATTATTATTATAACCTAGTGTATTTTTTTCCGTGACTTGGTGACCTAAGGTTTTATTAATAACGTCACCGTTATCCCCTTGTAAATTAACTTCAACACTTTTAAATATTTCCGTTTCGAATTTAACATTTTCATTATTGATTTTATTTGGTAAATTTACGTTATCATTTTTATAAAATTCCGTCGTGCCTACAGCAAAATTATTATTATTAATTCCGTGAGAGAAAATTTTCGGGGTATTTTCAGTTGGTAGATTTGAATTTTGTGTCGTTGGAAAATTTGTTTGCTTTTCCGCATTGTTAAATATATTTTGTTTATTTTGTTGTTGGTAAGTATTCAAATCATATTTTCCGGTCGTGTAAGTTGTCGGTTGATAAAAATCTGTCGTTGGTGTTCCAACAAATGGCGGAGTTTGTTTTTTTCCATTTGTATTTATTTCCGAAAATTGATTATTATTATATTGATTATTTACGACAAACGTTTGTTGTTGTAGCTGCTGGTGGGGCGTACTTGGTGTGCTCGGAATAAAATTTGTCGGATTTGGATTATTTGTCGTCGTGAAATGAGTTTGACCATTTTGTAAATTGTAACTTTCTGTCGATAAGTAATTTGTTACGGAAGAATGTTGATAAGATGGTGTGGTCGTGGCACTAAATTTATAATTTTTCTCATTTTCATTTAAATAATTTCCAAAATTTTTATTTTTTTCGTTGCTGTTTTGTTGAATTTTTTCATTTTGATAATTATTATTATTTTGCGTTTGATATTGTGTTATAAAAGATTGATCGTAGGAAGAAGGAGTCGTGGCACTAAAACCGTTATTTTGTTGATTATTAAAATTATTAAAATTATTGTTTCCGGTTTGATGTTGATTGTAAACATTCGTCGTTTTTAAAATGCCACTCGATGAAAAATCCGTCGTTTGTTTATTGTTTTGTTGTAAATTTTGTGATTTTAAATTTTCGGTTTGATATTGAGTTGAGACCGAAGGCTGGAATGATGCGGTCGTGGCACTAAAAAAATTATTATTTCTTTCATTTCCGTTTTGATTGTGAGTGTTGGTAACTGGCAATGAAGTTTCAACAAACGCACTGCTTGAACCGAAAGTCGTTAATTTGTTTTGTTGCGTTTGTTGAAATTGCGGTTGATAAGTTTGTGTTTGATATTGTGTTGTCACCGATGGTTGATTGGGTGAAGAAGTTGTGCCGAAGATGGTACTTCCGGTATTTTTAAAATTTTTATCGTTGTAATTTATTATTGTTTTTTGTGAATCGTAAGTGGCACTAAAATCTACATTTCCATTTTTTTGTCGATTGTTTTCCAATGTTTTATCGTTCGAATAATGATAATTATCAGATTTTGAATTTTGATAAAAATAATTGTTTGTCGTAGGCGGTTGATATACTTCAGGAGTAACCGTGTAACCAGAATTAACAACAACATCTTTCGTATTTTCTCCTTTTAATAAAATTTCTTGTTTGTAATTTTTAACAGGTTGATTAGATGAGAAACCGGTTGTACCGTATGGAGATTCTGTACTTACTCTTCTGTTTGTTACTCCGAAAAACTGAGTTTTTGTTGTTGTTGATTAAAATTTTGATTTACTGCATTTGTATTGACCGTTTGTTGAGATGAAACGGGAGTATTTTTAAAACTGTTTGTTGTTACATCAACATTTTGATGTCTATTAACTGTTTGTTGTTGTTGTTGATTTTTTGCCAAAAATGTTGTTGATTTTGATAATTGTTGTTAAACGAATTCGATGAGAATGAACTTTTAAAATTAGAATTTGTCGTTTTTTCGTTAGAATTAAATTTTATGTTTCCATCATTTTGTTGATTAAAATTATTCAAGGGTTCATTTGGGCGTAACGTAGTGCCGTAAATTGTCGGGGCAGCAGTGGAGTGTTCTTTTTGTTGATTGTAAGCAACATTTAAAGTTTGAAAATTATCGTTGGAATATTTTTCCGTCGTCGTTGGGGCCACGTATGTAAATTTGTTTCCAGTATTTCCATTTTGTTGATGATAATAATTTGTCGACCCTTGTTCTTCATTCGATGCGAAATTTTTTACGTTTTCATTCGAACCGAAAAATGTGCTCTTATTTACGTCAGTACCGTGTTTAGCATTTTGATTAAATTTGAAATTATTCGTCACTGATCTAACCGTACTCGCCTTGTAAAAATTTCCACCTCCAGTTTCACTGCTGACACCTGCGTTTTTATAATTTGTAAAATTATATTGTACGAATTTCCGGTTTTTAATTTTATTTGTGAAATCATATCCGGGACTTGTTATTTCAATTTTGTTGTTTGTCGCCGTTTGTACGTTTACGTTTGGATACGTAGTTCTAGCGTTTTCCGATTGTCCATTGTCATATTGATTTTTATAATCTTTTCCATCATTTGATGTTTCCACCGCGGTTATTTTTTCAGCAGAAGAATATGCACCAGTAATACCAACATTAGAATTTTGATTTCTTTCATTGCTTTCTTGCGATTTATCCGTATGTGATGTCTTTTGTACTTCTTCAACTTTTTCTTCGACGGCTGATAGACTACCATTTCTACCTCTGGCAATTATTTTGATTTTTTTTGAAAATCTTTTGTTATTACCTTCATTTTTAACTCTTTCACCACTGGCTGCTTTTGCAAGATTTCTACTGTGATTGGATAGATTTTCAACAAGGCTTCCAGATTCAGCTTCGTGAAAATTTTCCAATCCTATATTGTTGTGATTTTGCTGATTGATTTTTTGAGCGACATCAGGAGAATTACCAATTAACGATCCTTGTTCACCTTCGTTGTTTGTCTTCACTCTCAAATTATTACCGTTTGTTGTTTGCACATTTTGTTTATTCCTATTGAAATTTATTAAAGCATCGGAAGGCCTGTTGAAATGTCTTTCGGATTTTCTTCCATTTCCACGTGAATTATGTTCTCGACGTGAAAAATTTTCACGATTCAACAATTGAGATTTAGCTCTTTGAGTTTCCTCCGATTGATCGCTCGTACCAGCAGCATAAGCTTTACTCAATTTTCTTCTTCTTTCTCTCTCGTCAGCTTTCGCTTTGTATACTTTTTGATCAGCTTCTAACTGTTCGGCGGATTCGTCGTAGAGTTCAACAGATTTACCACAATCGACACGAAACCACCAATCGCAAATCAAATGAGATTGTCTAAATATTGTTCCATTCGGACAAAGAAAAGAAACTTTTCGATTTCTGTCGCAAATATGAAATACCTAAAATCAAAAACAAAATTTTTATTCTGTTAAACAGCGAAACAAAACGTTTACTTACTCAACCTTTATCGTCTTAATTCGTACCTGACAATCCGTTTCTAAATCCGCGTAATAACCGGATTTTTTAACATTTCTACAACTGAAACTTGTGTGTGGAATGTGTGTGTAAACCGGAAAATCGATTCCCGGCCTTCCCATGACCCCTTGATAAACAGCATATTCTTCTATTTTACGTTCTTTAACCGTCGATGAAACTGTCGTCGTCGCCGTCGTGTCAATTTCTTCTTTATATGATTTCACGACTAGAGAATCCGAAGCCATTCTTACTGTCTTCTGCTCATCGTTAACACTTCCTGCGAAGCTCTGCGTAACACAAAAAAAAATTTTTTTTTATTATTATTATTTATTTCGGATAATAATTGAATTCGACTTTGTAATAATCATTTCATTAAATTTTATTACCTCTTTATTAAACAAATATATTTATTATGTAATTTCCCTCCCTCCCCCTTTCCCCCTTTTCCAAAATCCCCTTATTTCAAACGCATTAAATAATTAAGTTAATATTTATAAAAAGGAAACTAATATTACTAGTAATAATAATAATATCAATAAGTAATTTTTTTTTTTTAAATTAGCTTTTCATACATTAACGAGAATACCTTCCTAATATAATATTACGTAATAAAATAATAATAATAATTATTATTATTTACTTTTATCCTAGTAATTTTTTTTTAACTTTATGCGTGAAACATAGAAAAAAAAAGTAAATTATGTAAAACTAATAATAAATAAAAATCCGGCTAATTATTTATTATTATTACTATTACTATTATTATTATTATTATTATTATTATTATTATTATTATTATTATTACAACTTCATAAGAATTTTTTTGTTTTAAATTCCCATTTTTTGCGCTTTTTTTTTTTTTTTTTTTTAAAAAAAGAAAATTTATTACATTGATAATAATAACTAATAATAATGAAAAAAAATTCTTAATGAAAATTTGCAAATCATCAATTTTCACTCGCACACGCACACGCACACACAAAAACCATTAAATAATAATTTATAATAATAATGATCATGATAATAATAATAATTTTGGAAGTGATAAGGGTCAAAATTTCGAAACAAAATAACGCGAAGAAGCGACGCGGTTAATACCGTAATTTTATTGTTTGTTTATATTATTATCATTGTTATGACGATTTTCGCATGGATTTCCACGTGTTATGAATTTTCCCTTTTTCTTATCAATTCATGTCGGATTTTTTTAAACGATTGTGTCACCGCATAATGCGAAAGTAGTAGAAAAAAAAAATTTTTTTGGTTTATACTCGTTCGAAAAAGAAATTTCGCGTAGAGTTGATTTTAACCACATGAAAGATTTAATAATAATAATAATAATGAGTGATAAAAGCGTAAAAAAGGTAAATAATTAATAAAATTTTAAAAAGTTATGAATGACGGAAACGGTAAAAAATTTTTATGATAAAAAAATGATTATTTATTTTTAAGTGTTAAAAAAATAAACGTTCAAACAAAATTTCAAATAAGTTAAATATGGTAATTGAAATTTTTGTTTAAACTTAAAATTACCGTAAGTTTTTTTTTTTTTTTTTACCTTTCAAGGAAATTAATTTATTACCTACCGTGTGAGTGCGTATAAACACACGCACGCACGCACGCACGCACACAGGTATTTTTTTTTATTATGAGAAACATAATTATGTTTAAAAAATAAACAACAACAACACGATGATGCACTTTCAAGTTATTATGTCAAATGTTAACTTCTGTCAAGGTAAAACAAGATGAGAGGTCAAGTTAATCTGGATGTATTTTATATACGACAAAAAAAAAAAAATTTATTGAAAAAAAATTAAATAAAGACGGATTTTCTCAAAGTGGAGGAAATGGGGAGGGAGAGAAGGGAAAATTTTTATTACTTTACCATTGAATAATTTTTATTACTCTTTTCTTCTTAATTCGTTTCAAAATAAATTTTGATGTAAATTGAAAATGATGATGCATCGTATTAATGGAATAATATAAATTAAAGATTAAAAACTAAAAACTTTTTTCATAAAAAAAAAAAAATTTTATGAATGGTTCTCCCCCCTCCCGAAAAAGAAAAAAAAAGAAAAGTAATTTATTTATTTATTTATTTGTTTCGTTTTACTTCGTCATCGTCATCACGCGGTTTTCATAATTTATTTAACTAAAAAAATAGTTATGAAAACAAATCAAAATAAAATAAATTATTATTAAATAATTTTTTTTTTCATAACCGAATAATTACACTCATGAATTTCGTAAATCATTATTATTATTATTACTCGAATAATTTTGAGAAATTTTTTTTTAAGTGTGGGGAAAAAGGATAAAAAAAAAGCACACAATTTTTTTTTTTTTGTCTTATCGATAAGTTTAAAATCGTTTTTTTCGCTCCAAAATTTTTTGTTTCGTAAAAAAAAATTATTATTATTATTTTTAATACTAAAATAACGGTTTTTTTTTACGTATATGTATATATAGTTTACGTAATTTTTTTTTTTTTTGTAAAAACGGAGGGAGTTGGGGGGTAAGGGTGAGGATGAGGGAGGGAAAGGTAAAAATCATAAAAATTACAAAACCGTAAAATTAATCCAATTTTCTACCCGTTGAAAATTTTTTGATTACGTTTCAAATTTTTTTTTTCCCGCGCAAAAATCATTTTAAAAAAAAATTCAAAAATTCAAACGAGACGGGTAACAAACAAACAAACGAACGAACAAACAAACGGCAGACACATTATTCGCATTTAATAATAAACATATCGATACTTACACGGTTGAATTGCATAAATAAATAAGTAAAAAAAATAAAATTTTATGTAATTATTATTATTATATAATAATAATAATAATAATAATAATAATAATAATAATAATAATAATATCAAGTTACGTTTTTATTGCAAAAAAAATATATATATGTATAGTTTTTTATACGTTTGTTAATAAAAATTATTTTTTAATTATCTACATAATTTTTTTTTTTTATCTATTTACAGATAAAAGTAGGTGATGACACGGATGTTGCCTAAAATTTATTATCATTAATATTATTATTATTATTATTATTATTACTTTTTTAATGTCCTTAATTTTTTTTTTTAGCTTTTTCTTCTTCTTCTTAATTTTTGTTAATAACGTTTTCTTACCAAAAAAAAAAACGTTTTCGATTATGTATTTATTTAAAAACTCACACTCATACATAAATTTATTTATTTATTATTATTGTTATTATCATTAATATTATTTATTACCGTAAGAAATCGTAAGGAAGAAAAAAAAAAAAACAAAAACCTTCGAAAGAGAAAAAAAAAAAATTACGATGACAAATACAAAAATGAAAAAAAATGTCAAAAGTTCAAATGATGTCATTTAAAAAAAAAGAAATTATTACGTAATAATTTATTAATAAATTATGTTTGTTTTTAAAATTTATTACTCCTGTTTTTTTTTTAAATGAAGGAAACAATGGGGAATTTAAAAAATCATTTGTCAATTTATAATTATAATAAATTATTACTGTGGTAATAAATTAAAAAAATACACAAATTGATAACGGGAGTGATAAAATGCCCGAAACCGGTTTTTTCGTTTAATTATTACTGTTGATAAAAAAGTAATTAAGTGTAAAAATGGCGATGGTGGTGGTGGTGTTTGTAACTATAATAAATTATTATTATTATTATTTAATATTAAATTACATTTTTGATTTTATGTATATTATTAACAATAATAATAATACGAAATTTTCACAGAGTAATAATTAAAAATTTTATTTTATCAAATAGTAATAATAATAATAATATTAACGGAATGTTTAGAATTTTATAACTTTGCATTTCTCCATGTATTTTATGGTAGCAAAAAAAAAAGGAATTTTGCGGATGGTGAAAATGAAAAAAAAAAAAAAAATTGGACGGTAATAATAATAATGATAATAAAAATAATTATAGAGATTTAAAATCATTTTGTGTGTTTGTTGAGTGAAAATATTTAAATGTTTTTGCGGGTATTTACGTACGAAAAAAAAAGAAAAAAAAATTACCAGTGGTAAAAATAAGTGAAAATATTTTTTGTCCTTGTTTATTACTCTGTGACTTATGTATTTCATTTAACGGTAGCAAATTAGTAATAAAAAAAAATTCGATTAATAATCAATTAATTTTTGACTGTAAATATGAAAAATTCGTTTAAAAAAATTTTTTTTTTATTTTATGAAATTTAATAAAACAAACAAATTAACAAACAAGCAACAACAACAAGAACTCAATGTTAAAAAAAAAAAAAAAACTTTCACCGACGCCAAAAAAATTTTTTTTTCCATATTTTTATTTAAAAAAATTTAATTATTACTCGTAATTTTATTTATTTATTTAATTTTTTTTCTTTTTTTTTATCGTTAAAAAATCTATTTATACATATGTATATTATTACGTAATATAGTTTTTTTATATTTTTCCCTTAAATTCGGGTCAATCGAATATTCAAAAAAAAAAAAAAAAAGAGGAAATGAATTTAAAAATCGTATCAAGGACTTTTTTTCGACTTCCAAACATTTTATTCGAATTTTATTAATAATAATAATAATGATGATGATGATGATGATAATCGAACGAAAAAATTTATAGAATTCGTTTTAATTTAAAAAAAAAAAAAATGGGTACCATTATTTTTATTATTTTCACTTCAATACATACACGATAAAATTTCAAATCTACTTGTCTGAGTTTTACTATTATTATTATTATTATTTTAAATGCGTTATTGCTAAATTTAAAAAGATTCGTATCCGAAAAAAATAAAAAATAAAAAACGTAAGACAGAAGACAAATTTTTAAAAACGTGACGTAATTATTTATAAACGTCATAACCGTGTGGAAATTCAAAAAAAAATAAAAAACTTAAAATGTGAAACTGATGAGTAATTATTCTTATTATTATTACTACAAGTAATTGATATTAATTACGGGTAAGTTATTTGTAATAAACAAACGTTAAAGTTCCGTAATTAAATGTAATAATAATACTAATAATAATAATATTAATTTTTGATAAATTTAAAAAGAAAAAAAAACACGTGTCAAGCGAGTGGTATAAAGGGCAAGATTAAAAAAAAATTTATTTACGGAAGCATCTACGTATAAAGTATTAAAAAAAAAAAAAACGTGGCAGTAGAAAACGAACGAACAAAGGTCATCATTTTATGTAACGTTAACTAACTTATCCGCTTGATTTGGTAACAAAACAAAAAAAATTTTCATCCGAGGAAATCGATACTTAAAAAAAAAAAAAAAAACGCATAAGGAAATGATTAATTTAAAGTCAATTAAAGAAGGCTGTGTGCGATCGTGGTTTTAAATTCAACATGGCGGCGACGGCGGTGGTGGTGGTGGTGTGATGTTGTTTGTGACGACAAAATTATAAATGATGAGTCGGGGTTTTTTTGTTTTGTTTTTACGGTTCCTTAAATTATCGGTAAAAGAAAAAAAGAAAAAAGTTTTTAATTTATTTAAAATTTGAAAACTCGTAATAATAATAATAATAATGATGATGATAATAATAATAATGAAAACGAAATGCGTGGAAGGTGGAAAAAAAAACAAGCAGGTTAGATTTGTTTCGTTTGTTTGTTTGTTTGTTTTTGTATTAAATTTGATATTAATTTAATGTTAATAATAAACAAAGAGTCGTGATAATATTGGGCGTTAGTGAAAGTTATTATTATTATTATTATCATTAATAATTTATTAATAAATAAAATCGTTGGATTTTAAAAATAAAATATTTAACCTATGTAATTTTAATAAGTTTACTTATTTAATAATGATGATAATAATTTAACTTACCAATGAGTTTGTTGAGCAAAAGCTGACTAGAATCGCACCTAAAAAAAATAAATAAATAATTATTATTATTATTATCGAATGAGAAAAAAAAATTATTTATTGATTTGTCGTTATTAATTAATAAATAATATCCGAGTGTAAAAAAAATTTTTTTTAATAAGGTTTGCGGAAAATCTTTTGGAACGTTTTTTTTTTTTTTTTTTTGGAAAAACGTTTTCGTGATTTACGATCATTTTTTCCAGGGAATTTTTTTTCGGGGGGGTTGGTAACATTTTCAGAAAGTGGAAAATTAAAAAAAAAATTTTTTTTGTTTTTTACCACGCCATTTTTTTTTCCATAAGGGTAACATTCATTGTAAACATCAAAAAACGAAAAAAAAAATTTATAGACTATAACTAACAAACTATATTTTTATAGTAATAAAGTTTATTCTTTAACTTTCGTTCCGGTATTAATAAAAAATCTTTTGTTGAGAAAATTTTTTTTTTTTTTTATGCGCTATAAATTTTATTATTATTATTTTTTCATACCGAATGAAAGATTTTTGATGATGGAATATAATGGATCTTTTATGTGACGCACGCACACGCACGCACACGCACGCACATTACTGAAAATTATTTAAAATTTTTATTTAATAAACAAAAATTAATAATAAATAATAATAATTATGTTTTTGTGTTTAAAAAAAAAAAAAACTCACGTTTCAAATTTTATTTATTAATATTTTACACAATAATAATGCATATTATTATTATTATTTATATAGCGCTATAATTTTAAATTATAGTTTTTTTTTAAATAAATAAAATTGTTGGGAGAGAGAAAAAAAATATTTATACAAGTTAAACATTGATTTTTCTTTTCTTTTTTTTAAAAAAGAATTTGATAAAATAACAAGAGAAAGACGGAAAATAAAATAATGTAAAAAGAAAATTTTTTTTTCTTTTGCTGTCGTTAAAGTAAACGCATCTGACAGAAAGCGAAAATAAAAAAAACTTCGCGAATAAGGAAATAAAAAAAAAAAAGTAAAAGAAAGAAAATTATTCAATGGATTTGAATATAATTTTAGTTTTTTTAACGTATTAAAATAAATTTTTTGTTTTCGTCTCTCTCTCTCTCTCTCTCTCTCTCTCTCTCTCTCTCTCTCTCTTCCTCTCCCTGTCTCTTTCTCTTATTTTTTTCCCATAACGCGATTCAATCAAATATCATTTAAAATAAATAATAATAATATTATTTTTTTTACATTTCCTTACTCGCGAGTAAACTCAATTATTTATAATACGAGCTTCTGTACGTGAGCGCGTGAGTGCGTGCGTGAATGCGTGCGTCCGCCATTTTTATTTTTTAAAAAGAACAAAAAAAAAATTTAAAAACCATTCGAAAGTATAGAAAACAAAGAAAAAATTTAAATTTTTCCAAAAAAAAAAACAATATGAATATAATTAAGGTATAGCGAGTGAGATCTTTTCATTGTTTTTTTTCACATCATCATTATTATTATTATTATCATCGTCATAACATATGACGTAGTATGTCATAATGTTTGTTATAAAACTCAAAAATTTCGTAACTTTTCCGGAATTTCCTGTTCTTCTTTTTTTTTTTTTATTATCACCACAATGGATTTGTTTGTAATGATTTATGTTAATATGTGATATTAATAAAGAAACCGGAAATGATTTTTTTTCAAAGTGAAAAATCTCGTTTGAAATCGATGAGATCGCGTCAAAAGATCATGAATAATAGTTTGTTTTAAATAACAAAGAGACATTTAAAAAAAAAAAAAATTTTTTTGGCGGTTGTCATGTCTGACCCGGATAGAAAATTTTTTTTTTATTATGTAAAATTTTAATTTTCGAAGCGGTGAGAGATGGTGTAAACGGGACATTAAGATACCTAGGTCACAAGGTATACGAAACCTATAAAAAAAAATGTCAGCCATATTGAATTGATGTAAAGAAGCCGCGGCATGTCCGACAATTAAAAAAAAAAAAAAATTTTCTTTTTTTTTTTTTTGCAATAAAAAATTTTACGTTTCGTTTTTATCCTCTTCTCTCTCTCTTTTTCTCTCTCTCCGTCACACATGAATTAATCAATCAAATTATTCAATGATAATAATAATAATAATTCGAATAAGTTTTATAGAGGGAGTTAAAAAAAAAAAAAAATTATTATACCGGAAATAAACATCCTTCTACTACCACTACTACTACTTTCAATAGTAAAAAACTAGTCGAACTTGAAAAAAAAAAATGTTTTATTACGAATTTAATTATCACTGCTATAAATTGCTATAAAATAATTTTATATCTCTCTCTTTCTACCTCTCTCTCTCTCTTTTTCTCATCAATTACACATCTAATTATTCTGACATTTTCGTTTTTGCAAACTATATAAAATAGAAATTATAAACGAAGGGGGTTCGAGGTTTTCTCGTTGAAAAAAAAAACGTTGCAATTATTATTATTATTATTATTATTATTATTATTATTATTATTATAAGTGATAAAAGAATTGATAACTTACCGATAACTGCGATGAAGAGACTTATGTCTCCCATCATCATTGATGACACTTATTAAGGATTCTGAAACGAAAAGAAAAAAATAAATAAATAAATTTTTACGTCATAAATAAATAAAAAATAAAGTTTTTGTTAGTAATAATAATAATATTTAAAAAGAAGGAGAAGGAGAAGAAGAAGAAGAAATAAAAAAAAAAAAACGACAAGAAGGTCAGAAAGTTAAAAAAAAAAAAAGGAAAGAGAAAGATGGAGAAAAACAATTTGATAAATCCGTGACTCAGATTCAACTGTGGGAAATCACGAATAAAAAAAAAAAATTTTTTATTTAAAGTTACAACAACAACAAACAACAAACAACAACCACTCGTCGAAAAAAAAAAAAAAATTCAAGGATAAAAATTTAATTGAACATCTTTTTTTTTTTTTTTTTTTTACTTTTATTTACTTATTATTATTATTACATTTGCCTTTTCGTGAGTGATTTTTTTTTTCGGGGGGAAAAGTTCATTTCCGTTTTGTGATTATTTTTAACCGTTTGGTTTTTTTTTAACGAATTTTTTCCCTTCCGGTTTTTCCCCGTTTTACGACATTTTTTAGGTTTTTTTTTTGTTTTTATTCTTCACGTTCGTCACGTTCGTCACGTTCGTCATAAAAAATTTGTCGTTGAAAAATAAATTCAAAAAAAAAAAAACCCGCGAAAACTTAAAAAAAAATTTTTTTCTTACGTGTTTATAAAATAAAAAAAAATTTTCCAAGGTTTTCATAAAATTTTTTTTTTTTAAATTAAAAAACTTTTGCTATTTAAAAAACGACCAAAATAATAATAATAAAAAAAAGTTAATTTTGGAAAATTCTAGAAGAAAAAAAAAAGAAAAGTATCGCCAAAAAAGTCTAAAACGAATAAAAAACAAAATGGCGACGAAAAAAAATTTTCTTTTATTTTCCTTCGTCAAATATGTCAAAATAAAAAAAAGAAAGAAATATATATACAGTCAGTTTTGCCAACGTAAAAAAAAATTCAAAGTTTTTTCTTATTTTCTTCTACTTATTTCTCCACCCCTCCCCAAAAAAAAAAAAAATTCACATTCCCCGAAAACATTTTGGAAAAAGCGGAGGAGAAATTTTATTTTTAAAAAATTTCCCTTTAGCTTTAACTTTTCCTTTCGTTAAACTCTTCGATTGAAAATAAAAAAAAAATCGAAATCCTAATAATAATGATACTGAATGACGTATGAAAAATTTCATTGATTTTTTTTTCTTTTTTTTAGGTTTTCTCTTTGGCATTTAAGGGTGAAAAGGGCCCTCATCGATTGTACAAAATGGAAAATTTATCGATTTTAAAATACCAGGTACGGTTTATATTTATATATATTTATTCGACCTTAACCTAAACCGAAACTGTTTGTGTGTGCGTGTGAATCTGTGACTTTTTTTACGTATTGCGCAACGTTAAAAACGCACGCGGACACCCACACCCACGCGGACACTTTCCATTCGGTAGCTTTAACGTAATCGAAAAAAATCCCATAATCGAAATCGATTAAAAAAAATTTATTATAAATTTGGTACGCATCGCGTTTATTTTACGTAACCTTAATAATAATAATAATGATGATAATGATAATGATAATAATAATGATGATAATGATAATAATAATGATAGGGTTTTAATACGTCACTTTTAATAATTTTCGGCTACGCGCGTAAATATAAATAAATAAAAAAGAAATTGAGCGGTTCGAATTTTTCGTATAGAAAATTTTTCTTATTTCCGTTTGTTTGAGTTTTTCTTTTTTTTGCTTATCTGTTATTCAACAACCACGCGTTTGTCTGTACAGACGTGTTTGTTATATACAGTTTTTAAAAATCACAAGAAAGAAAAAATAATAATTTTTTTTGGATGTAGGTAATAAATTATTACAAATAATTAAAGTAAAAAAAATTTTTTTTTTTTTTAAAAAAACGTAATTATGAATTTCCTGTTTATTTTTTTTTCTTAAAAAGCAAATTTTCAGTTATAGTTGTAGTTATAGTTATGGCTATAGTTAAAATTATAGTTGGTTAATAATAATAATAATCGTTTGACTAAAAAAAATTTATGAAAATTCATTTAGTTGTTATATTTTTTGACAGGGAGTAATTTTTCCATTTTTTTTTTTTGCGGGAGGAGTGAAATTTAAACGAAAATTACTTTTTTAGTAATAATTATAATAATGATAACACTGATAATAATAATAACTTTCAAACTTTGTTTTTTCTTTTTTTTGCTATAAACAAATTAAAAATTTTTCGCTCCATATTTGTCAAACATTAAATTACATAAAAAAAAAACGTTTCCGCCGAAAAAATTTAAAAATTTCTTTCTTTCCTCTTCCCGCCCTCTTCTCCTCCCCTCTCTACCCCTCACCTTCCCCCGTTTTTTTTCTTTTTTTTTAATTTTGTACGAAAGGTCTTATTTTTTTTAAAGACTATATAGAGCTATAAAAAAAATAGCAGAAAGAAAAAAAAAGACGCGATTTGTAATTCAATTAATTGAATTAACTGAATAAATTCATGACGTCACTCCAGGTTTTTTTTTTCTTTGGTCGGATATTAAATAACATTAATAAAAATTATTATTACTTATTTATTACTTTTTTTTCGCGAATTAATAAATAACCGTTAATTACTTTTGATACGTAATAAAATTTGTTTAAGGATGAATGAGATTTTACCGAAAAAAAAATAAAAAAGTCAAAAATTATTATGTATACGAAATAAAAAACAAAAAAAACACAAAATCGTGAGAATCATTATTATCATTATCATAATTATCATCATTAACCGATTGTTTACCGTTGAAAAAGAAAATTTATTACCGATGAAAAATTTTTCTACAAAATGTTGAAAGTAACGTATATTTAAATCGTCATCATTGTTACCGTTATTGAGAAGTCAGACGCCATTGTTGTTGTTTTTGTTTTTGTTGTTTTAAAAATGGCGGTAGGAAAATGTAACGTATAATAATAATAATAATAATAATTGTATTCGTTATATAAGTTTATATTAAAAACAACGAAAACGAAAAGAATTATGGGAAAAAAAGTAAAAATGGTGGACTACTAATGAGTTTCAGGTACGATCGAAGTAAACAATTTAACAAAACAACTTCAACTTTTTCCTTTTTCTAATAATACAAATTTCCCTTTTTTTTGGAATATGTCAAACCGTGACACTAGATAATGGGTCACGTGATTGTTGTTGTTTTTGTTTTTTGTTTTTCGAAAAAAAGTTTCCTTTTGTTATTATTATTATTATAAACACTCGATTTTTTTTTGTTTTTTATTGTAAACCTAAAGAGATAAAAATTCACGTTTTTTTATCAATTCGTTACATCTATTATTATTCTAGTTCCACGTTTTAATAATTTTCTCATCCTATATATATTTTTATTTTTGTTTTTGTTTGATAACGAAAAAAAAAATTTAAACATTTACGTACTCGTGTATTTGATAATACCCGTTGAAATTTACACTACAATTTACAGAGAGAAAAGAAAAAAAACCGCGCGTAACTCGCGCGCGTTTAATCATCATTATTAACTTTATTACATATTAAACGACGATGACTTAATATCCACCGAAAAATAATAATAATAATAATAATAATAATAGTAATAATAATAATAGTAATAGAATTAAAGTAGCAACTTTTTTTTTCTTTTTTTTTTTTCGTCCAATTATATTTTGATGAATTACTCTTTATTACGTAATAAAATAAAATAAAATAAAATAAAAAATTTTTTGGCGGTTTTCAATTTTCTACTTTTTTTTTACCCCCACCACTCTCCCCCCCACTTTGAGTAATAATAATTTATTTAAAAAAAAACAAATCGGATCAAATTATGTAAACCGCCAATAATAACAGACGATAATTTTTTTAAATAGCGTCCGATAAAAATGAAAAAAGCGGTCCGATAAGATTGATAAGGCGTAATTACACTTAAACGTCTCTTTACCCCCTCCCCTCCCTTCCCCTCACAGAAAAAAAAAGAAACCAAAATTTTAATTATTCATTCTCGTGACACGTTTTTTATTTTAGTGAGTGACATTCGTATAAAAACAATTAGAAATCTCTTGTTTTTTTTTTTAAATTACTTACTGTTACGCAGAGAGTAATAATTTTTGTCATTTAATTATAATAATTTTTAATAATAATAATGATAATAATAATGATAATGATGAAACGATTTAATTTTTTTTTTTTTTATATAAATCAAAAGATAAAAAAAAATTAAAAATTAAAAACTGGGGCAGAAGGTTTTTAGAACGGCAAATGTGTAAATTACCTAATTGAAAAAAATTATTCGAAACTGCAAAAATAATAATATTAAGAATAATAATAATATTAATAATAATATTAATAATAATAATAATAATAATAATAATAATAATAATAATAATAATAATAATAATAATAATAATAATAGCAATTATTAATAATAAAAGCAAGAAAAATTTGTAAAAAAAAAAAAAAATTTTTTTTCTTGAATTTTATAATAACAACCGTTAAATTTTATTAAAAACGTTTTTTTCATTTTCTACCATTTTTATTTAATTAATTAATTTTATTAATTATGAAAATATTATGTCCATTTGACCTTTAACCTTTTTTTTTGTATTATTATTTTTATTTAATTTATTTTAAACAATACGAAAACGTTTTTATTTAGAAAAAATGCAATAAAGCTGATTTTTTTTTTGGCTACATCGAGTAATAGACTGAATTTTGATTTCCCTCCCTTTCCCTACTATTTCTTCTACTCCCTCTTCCCCCCGCTACTCAAAAAAAATTAATAATTTTTATTAAAAAAACCGTTAAAAAAAGAAATCAATCGAAATTGTTATTGTTGTTATTATCATAAAGACACGTGAGATTTGTTTTAATAATCTCTCTCTCTTCTTCTTCTCTCTCTCTCTCTCTCTCTCTCATTATTCCCGTGCAAAAAAAAAAAATTTCAATTTTATTTTACCGAAATAATTATCACCGGAAGTGAATATTTTTCAAAAAAAAAAAAAAAAAGAAAAAAAAACGCATGAAAAGAATAAAAAATTAACAACTTGAGTATACGTAATAGAATTGCGCGTTAATGACTATGAATACTGTTACGGTTTTTTTTTTTTTTCATTCATTATAATTATATACGGTTACGGTATATATATATAATTATTATTAATAATAATAATAATAATGATAATAATAATAAATAACTGTCTCTTAATAAAAATTATAATATGCAAAATAAAAAAGTCAGACAATGTATCATAATTATTTATTTATTATGCTTTTTAAAATAAAAATAAAAAATTATGGCGCTATATAAAATTATTATAAATTTTCCATTCGTTCGGGGACAAAGTTCAAAAGGTCAAAATTTAATTTTTTTTTTTCGATTAACTTACTTTACCTTAAATATAATCAATTAACGATTTACAACTAAAATTATTTTTTTTATAAAGGAACGAATCATTTGATGATAAGACAACGGATTTTTTTTTTTTCTAGTCTTAAAATGATAATGATGATGATGATGATGATAATGATGATTTTCCCTATGTAATTCGAAACGAGAGAGAAAAAAATTTATTTTTAGGGTAATAACGTTTTTTTTGTAAAATCCTCACGGATAGATGGACTCGTTTTAAAATTGTAACAAAGAAAATGTAATTATTATTATTATTATTATTATTATTGCGAAAATTGTAATTAGAGGTATGTGAGCTCTCTTTTATTTATAAAAATTTTAAATAAAAAAAATAGACAAATAGTTTGTGTGTGTGTGTGAGAGAGAGAAAGAAAGATGAAAACAGGAAGTTGGTAAATATAAATTACGTTTTTTTTTTTTTTTTGATTGCGTTATGTGCGTGCGTATGCGTGTGCGTGTGTATTTATTTATATGTATTCGTGTTATTGGTTCATTTAAGTCCTTCGTTAATAATAATAATTAATCGTAATAATATTTTTCGTGAATAAAAACGTCATTTAAAAGTAAATAAATTTATTTTCAAATTTTTTTATACATTATTTATTAATTAATAAATTGCGTAATAATAATAATAATAATAATAATAAATAAATTTTTGTGTAATAAAAAAAAACCTTCGAAACCTTTTATTTACACTTTTACTATTATTATTATTATTATTATTTACTTTCGCGTTAATGTTTGGATAAAATCAAAGTAGATATATTTATTTTTAAAGAAAAATTTCACACAATTATTTATTTATTAAAAAAAAAAAAAAAAAAAAAAAACTTATCCTGATTTATTTTTAATTAGTTAAACATAAACTTACTACAACATAAACAACATAATTTTTTTTATGTTTTTGTTCGATTGTTTTTTTTAAAAATAGAAATGGCGGGAAAATAAATATTCGTTTATTGTATTCAATTTTTATTTCCATTGACAAAAAAAACAAAGTAAATTTGTGGTACATACCGTTAAGATCTTAAAATTATTTACCATCACGTGGTTAAATAAAAATCATCGTGTACATTTTTTTTTTTTTAATTTTTCTTCTGACACGTAATTATTACAAACGATTTTTCTTTTCTTACGCGCATAATAATAAAATTATGCATTTCGGTATAATTATATTTAATTATTAACGCGCGTTTTTTTCTTTTTTATGCGTAACGAAATTTTTTTTTTAATCGTTTACCCCCCCAAATGTGTCAATTAAAAAAAAAAAAATTCTAGAATTATCACGATCCTCCCTTCGTCTCTCCTCTTCTCTCCCCCCGGATTATTATTTTAAAAATTAATTCGTTTGTATTTGATTACGGAGTATCTACACACAAATTTTTTACGAGATTTTGCGAGAAAAATCGTCGTTACGTAAATTCAAAAAGAAGAAGAAGGAGGAGGACGAGGACGGGAGGGGGGCGTGATTTGTTATACTTTTTTTTTGTTTATGTCTAAATTTGGTAAAAGTTAATGATCAAGACGACGGAAACTGTGTGTGTGTGTGTGTGTGCATCATCATCATCATTATTCTGTCACAATATTAACAACAAAAAAATTTTTTTTTTATTGTTATTGTTGTATCGAAATTGTTGTTGCCGTTAAAAAAAAAAATAAAACCGCAAAAAAGAAAGTTCTTAAAAAGGAAATTTTAATTGAATGAATGAATGAACGAATGAATGATTGAATGATTGATTGATCGATCATCGAACGAATGGAAAATTAAAAAAAAAAAAGGTTAAAACGTTGATTAAAAAAGAAAATAAAAAAAAGTTAAAACATCATAAAGAAATTAGAAATTCATTAACACCCAAACGTGGCAGTAGGAGATATAATAATAATAATAATAATTTCCTTTTAAATATATGATATAAAATTTTTTATGAATTATTACAAAATTTTCTAAGTGCACGTTTTCCCATTTTTTATAAATAATAAAATTTTTTTTTTTTTTTTAAATAATTTTACATATTTAATTATTATTATTTTTTTCATTAATTATAACGCGCTATATTATAGTTTACAGTTATTTATAATAATAGAATATTAAATTTTGTAATATCATCGATTGTTACTTTTTTTTTGTTTTTATAGCGCTATAAATTAAATTTTTTTTCAAATATTTTTCCTCGGTTCTTCTCTTTTTTTTTTTTAAGATGGCGGAGTTTTGTAAAATTTAAAAAAATTTTTTCTCATTATCATCGTCAAATATTTTTATAGAAAGTTTTTTATTTTTATTTTATCAAATCGTGTATTTAGATGATTTGTTTTAAACAATAAAAAAAAAAATTTCAATCATAATAAAAAATAAAAAAAAATGTTACGTAACAACAACAACAACAACAAAAACTGGAAAAATTTTCGATTTTTTTTTTTTCAATTTCCGATTCACGCTTTTTTTTCTCTCCCCTCCGTTCCGTTTTAAAATCGAAATTTTTTTTTTAATATCATGGGAAAAAAACAAAAGTGTCATTAGAATGATGAGTAATAATCGTATGTGACGTAATTTACAACTCCTTTTTAAAATAAACCGGACAAATGACTTTTTTTTTTTTTTTTTTAAATTATTTGTTTAAATATTTTCCAATGACTTTCTTTTCATTTTTTTTATTTTTCTATTTTTATTTGACGTGTCAATAGATTTTTAAAATCATTCGTGTAAACGTTACATAAAGAAAAAATGAAAATGTCTAATATAAATTTATTACTTTTTCGATTTTATTTAATTACACATAAATTACCAAAGAGCGTAAAATTAACACGTTTTCATTAATACTCTTATTAATAATAATAATAATAATAATGATAGTGATGATGATGATTTTTTTATAGTTTTCTTTTCAATTAATAATATAATTTTTATCGGAAGATTATTTTTTATTAATAATAATAATAATAAAATTAATTTAAAGGAAAAAATATTTTATTACTATAAAGAAGGTTCTTCAACGGATAATTTTAATGACGTCATAATTACAATGCGATAAATTTAATAAAAATTATTGAACGATAAAAATAAATAAACTTATGTATTTTGCGCGGAATTTATGTTTTTTTATTTTTTCTTACGTTACGAATTAAACATAATATGTTTTTCCTATTCGTAATGTTTTTTTTTATGTTATTAAATTACCCCTAAACTTGAATTTTTTACAAAATCGTTATTATAAAAAAACCGATTAATTGATAACAAAATAATTAATCAAAAGGTTTTTTTAAAATTATACCGAAATGAAAACTTTTTTAAAAATTCAAAATGTTCGAAAGTCGAAAAAAATTTTTTTTTTTTTTACCCCTCCTCCCTTATACAATAAAACTCACTCGGAAAAAGACCCCAGTTATTATTATTATTATCATTATTATTTATGTTTACAGCAGAAATGCCAAAAAAAAAAAACAAAATAGCGTCAAATAAATTTTCCAACCGTTTGGGAAAAGGGTTTGTTAAAATTCATAAAAAGAAAAATTAAACGATTTCGTTTTGTTTATGGCGATAATAATGATAATAATAATAATAATAAATAATAAATAATAATAGTAATAATAATGATGATGATGTTAATGTGTTGTTATTATCGCATCAAATTGAGTTTAATAATTAAAGTAATTTTTTAAAAATAAAAATTGTTTACTTCCTTCCCATTTCCGACGTTTTTTTTTCTCACTTAGATTCACTTTTATTAACCGAAACGGAAGTGACGTATCATAAAAATTTTAACAAAAAAAAAAATTCGAATTCGAATATTTTCGAAATCCGTCTTTTTTTTTTTTTAACATTAAATTTAAATTTTTGAATTCGAAAATTCAACGGGTTCGTCGATTTGGCGGTTGGTTCTTGTGCTCGTCGCACAACAACAACAACTTCCGCCGCGTTTTAATTTCAATTTATTTTAAAAAAATTACTATAATAATAATAATAATAATAAGAAAAATCTCACAAACAAATAATAATAATAATAATAATAAAATCAAACAAAAACGTGTTACGAATGGGAAGTTTCCGTTTAGTGAAATTTTTTTTTTTTTTTGTTTTTTCACACAGGAAAACAATTTTTTTTATCGATCGATTTATCAATAATCGATTTATTAATAATCGATTTATCAATAAATGATCGATTTTTAAATTAATAATTTTCTATTAATAAATAAATAAATAAATAAGTCGTTTATAATCATTCTTCGTATGTTTATCAATGATATTGACGAATGATTGTTTGGATTCTCCCAATTCAAATACGTAAGATTTATTATCAATATCATTATCATTCTCATTATTATTATCATCATTATTATAATTATTGAAAATTTATTGTTTAAATTTGTTTTTTTTTTTTTTAAGAAAAGTGAAAACGAATAAACATTTTTGTATTTTTAACGAAAGTGAACGTTTTTTAAAATTTATATTTGATGAACCGTAACGATAACGATAATGATGATGATGATAATGATAATGATAATTTAGTCACGGTGTAAGAAGAAGATGCGACGTCATGTTAAAAAAAAAAAATTTAAATTATTTTCTGATATACAAACACCTGATATAATTATTCGAAAGTTTTGTTGTAATTTTATCCAGCGTTTTTTTTTATTTTTCGTTACTGGAAAAACAATTATTTTAAACTGGAATTT